>NW_017963653.1:0-117156 GCF_001661405.1 Williopsis jadinii
TTTGTATATCTCTTAATTTGAGTAAGCACTACATTGTGGTATAATTTGGGGAAATTTGAAGGGGGGTTTGCTATTTTTATAAGTATCATTCTAATTGCGGTATTTGCGAAAATATAAGTCCAACTGCTAGAGATCGTCGTTGAGTACATCCATAGACCGCAAATAACCCTGGTCTATTGGCTAGTTGATCGCTTCAAGATTAGGCTCAATGTCAGCCTGATAACTAATGGTGCTTTCAGATACGGAAAACCACAGACGAATTGTTGCCGTTAACCTTGATTATGGTTAACAAAAGTTGCCGTTAAGTTAGAGATTATCTGTATAGGGAACCGCTAGCAATCCAGAAGTTATAACTAGGTCATAATTCTAGGATAACCCGAGATTATAATTTCAAGTCCCATTAGACCCGGAATACACCTCGGTCTGAGATTTTGGAGACTTGTCAGCAGCATTCTGCTGCCTCAACCCTTTTTTTCCGGCCATAAAGGAAATCTCAATCTCGCCTGATTCGGACAAAAAGTCAACACTTCCAGTCCCAAATTGGCAAATCAAAACATAGCAACCGCAATCTGAAACGGGTTTTGGGGCGTAAAGCAACAAAATACACAACGCACATGTAAAAGGGGGAAGAGTGGTTACGTCAGCACAGAACTAAAAAACCTACAACAAACAGTTACCATTAAGCGCACAATAGTCTGAACTTTCAATTAATAAAACTCGCAGCAATAATCAGTACTACTCAGGTATTAACAAAGTGATTCACACCCATCTAGATACAAAAGAGATTAACGCTCTTTAACACGTTTTTTCAGCGTTTTTTATTTCTTTTTTTTTTTGCTCGTTCCGTGGTTTGCAAACGTCAAAAATGAGGCTCAGAGGTGTTTTTGTTTTTGATTGGTGGAATGTCTAATCTGGGTCTGCATTGGCATAGAATTCACCCTCACCCAAATTCCAATGATATTTACGAGTTTCCCGATTATAGCGAACATCAAACATCCATACACCACTATTTACATTCCTTACGTAAGATCTGCAGTTTTGCGGTTTGTTTTCATTGTTCTCCAAAGACGTTCCGGACGTTTTTGTGCTTTTTAGCTCAATTTGACACAAAAACAATAAGGCCAAAGAAACTCGTTGCCCTCAGAGAAGACAAGATGCTAGGGTCAGAGTTGGTAGTGAAATTGTATCCGATACAGAAGTGGGAATACCAGTATGCCCACAGTACCTGATCTTCATGAATCAACAGGTGTTGATGAGAAGATTATGCCAAATGATCATATCTCCACTGAACCTGTACCTGATATACACCCGAGAAACTTAGCAGATGGTATCGCAGGCATTGAACACAATGATTGGAAGGAAGACACGAGTTTACCCGTGAATGCACTACATGATTCTCGTGATGCCTTTCCTTCATGGAACAACGACGACTGTCCCATTACACAGGCTGAGATATACCATATCTTTGAGAAGCTACGCGACAAATTTGGTTTCCAATGCTCCAGCATGGAGAATATGTTTGACCACTTGATGATACAACTTGATTCTAGGGCGTCTAGGTTCCATCCTCTCCATGCCTTGACATCGTTACATGCCTCATACATCGGTGGTGAGAACTCCAACTATAAAAAATGGTTCTTTGCAGCACGGCTCAATTTAGATGAAGAGGTTGGCTTCTCGAACATGAAGTTATACGGCCTGGCACACAGACGCAACAAAAAGATAGCCAAAAGGAAGAATGTGGATATCAAGGAGGCTCGTAAAAGGGCAAAGGTACTGCAGGATGAATTTGCAGACAATTATATGAAGATACAGTACACACCCGAGGAATTGGAGAGGAACTTTGATTTCATAATCGCAGATTATAAGTGGAAGATGAAGATGCAAGATCTAACACCTGCACAACAAGTTGAACAAATAGCTCTATACTTGTTGATATGGGGTGAATCAAATCAAATGAGATTCTTACCAGAGTGTATTTGTTTTATTTACAAATGTGCTTACGATTACTACGTATCACTTGAGTGCCAATCTTCGAATGAAAAGGTTCCAGAAGGCGAGTTTTTGGACAGCATTGCAACGCCCATATACAGGTTTTTGAGGGGTCAAATATACAAGATCTCAAGTGACGGTTCCATGACTCGTCGGGAACGAGACCATAAGGATATTATAGGATACGACGATGTAAATCAGTTATTTTGGTATCCAGAAGGGATTGAACGTATTAAAATGAAGTCAACAGGGGAACGCTTGGTTGATATTCCATTATCTCTAAGGTACTTATCATTGAAAGATGCTGACTGGGGGAATGCATTCTACAAGACTTATCGAGAGACAAGAACCTGGCTCCATTTAGCCACAAACTTCAATAGAATATGGATAATTCACCTCTCGTCCTTCTGGTTCTTCACCTGTTTCAATTCTCCAACTCTCTACACCCACAATTACATGCAGTTATTGGATAACCCACCCACAAAACAGAGCCAACTCTCACTGATAGCGCTTGGAGGTACTCTTGTTTGCTTTATTCAACTTCTCGCAACAATTGCAGAATGGCATTTCGTTCCTCGAGAATGGCCTGGAGCCCGACTGTTGTTTCCAAGATTTTTGTGCTTGGTATTGATCACGGTTATTAATGTATCACCATCGGTGTTCATATTTGGATATTTCGACTTGGAAACACATTCCAATTTTGCCTACATGTTATCAATTGTACAGTTGGTTATCGCTATAATTACAGCCATATACTTCGCTTGGAGACCTCTTGGGTCACTTTTCACCTCTAAGACATTCTCGGGCCAGAATAGAAGCCATGTTGCATCTCAAACATTCACTGCAGCGTTTTCGAAGCTTCAAGGTCGAAGTTATTGGTTTTCAATCTTTCTCTGGTCTTCTATCTTTCTTGCCAAATACATCGAATCTTACTTCTTCTTGACATTATCTCTAAAAGACCCAATCAGAGTCTTATCGATAATGGAGATGACGCGCTGTGTTGGTGATGTATATATAGGAACGTTCTTATGCAGGCATCAGGCGCATATAACACTAGGGTTGGTATATCTGACCGACTTGATATTGTTCTTCCTCGACACATACTTATGGTACATTGTCTGCAATTGTATATTCTCCATGATGTTATCATTTGCGTTGGGAATCTCCATCTTGACTCCCTGGAGGAACGTCTACTCAAGGTTACCCAAAAGGATATACTCTAAAGTTATTGCAAGTGCTGATATGGAGGTAAAATACAAGCCAAAGATCTTAATCTCCCAGGTTTGGAATGCAGTGATAATTTCAATGTACAGAGAACACTTATTACCTGTCGAGATGGTACATAAACTTCTTTATCACCAGGTCCCCTCTGAAGTTGCGGGAAGGAAAACATTGAAGTCACCAAGCTTTTTCATTGCACATGATGATTCGACATACAAATCAAGTGAGTTCTTCCCACCAAATTCTGAAGCTCAAAGACGTATATCCTTCTTCGCACAGTCACTTTCAACTCCTATACCAGAACCGATAGCTGTGGAATGTATGCCTGTTTTTACTGTTTTGATTCCTCACTACGGAGAGAAGATTATTCTTTCCCTCAAAGAGATCATTAAGGAGGCTAATATGAACACAAAGATCACCCTATTAGAGTATTTGAAGAAGTTGTATCCAACAGAATGGGAGTGTTTTGTCGCTGATACTAAACTGATGGCAAAGGATAATGGACTCTTACCAGATGCCAGAACCAAATTTGACACGACCCGGAAAAAGTCAGTGTCTAGCGGAGGGAGTTTGAACCACCACTTGGAAGCTCTGGATCGAACTCAAAGTATTTCAGAGGATGCTGTGGTGACAATAAGACTCAAAAAAGGAAAATCGTCACCTCCTAATACCCCAAGGGTTATCCCGGAGACACCGATTCTTGAGAACGAGGAAATTCCGATGTCATCAGATGATAATATGAGACGGACAAAGATAGATGACTTACCCCTTTACTGCCTTGGATTCAAGGATGAATCTCCGGAATACGTTTTGAGAACAAGAATATGGGCGTCCTTGAGAACTCAGACGTTATACCGGACGGCTTCTGGGTTTGTTAACTATGTTCGGGCATTGAAACTTCTTTATCGAATTGAGAATCCAGACATGGTTCAATTTTACAAGAATGATCAGCAGGCGTTAGAGGATGACTTAGAGATAATGGCTCACAGAAAATTCAAGATGGTGATTGCGATGCAGAGATTGGCCAGTTTCAAGGCCCATGAAAGAGAAGAAACCGATTTTCTTTTGAAAGCTTTCCCTGAAATAAAAGTGGCCTATCTTCTGAAAGAAAAGAACCCAAATGATCCTGATGGAGAACAGGTCTTTTACTCCTGTCTTATTGATGGATACTGTAAATTGGATGACGATGGAAACAGGATCCCCATTTATAAGGTACGTCTATCAGGGAATCCAATTTTGGGCGATGGAAAGTCGGATAACCAAAACCATGCCTTGATATTCTATCGAGGCGAGTATATACAAGTCGTTGATGCCAACCAAGATAACTATTTAGAAGAGTGTATCAAGATAAGATCACTCTTAGCTGAGTTCGAAGAGTTGAATTTGGACACGCCACTACCTTATATACCGGGTATCATCACGAAGAGGGCACCAGATCCTGTGGCTATAGTAGGTACACGGGAATACATATTTTCGGAGAATATTGGTGTTCTTGGAGATGTTGCAGCTGGAAAAGAGCAGACGTTTGGAACATTGTTTGCAAGAACATTGGCAGAAATCGGGGGGAAATTGCATTATGGACACCCAGACTTTCTCAATGCAATATTTATGACTACTCGTGGTGGTATATCCAAAGCCCAGAAAGGATTACATTTAAATGAAGACATATACGCTGGAATGAATGCCTTATTGCGAGGAGGAAGAATCAAGCATTGTGACTATTACCAATGTGGAAAAGGACGAGACTTGGGTTTTGGATCCATTTTGAACTTCACTACGAAGATTGGAGCTGGGATGGGAGAGCAAATTTTATCAAGGGAGTATTATTATTTGGGAACTCAGTTACCACTTGACAGGTTCCTTTCCTTCTATTATGCACACCCTGGATTCCATATCAATAATCTCTTCATTGTTTTGTCAGTGCAGATGTTCATGATTGTGTTGGTTAACATAGGCGCTTTGAAACACGAATCAATCATCTGCAAGTACGACAAAGATGTTCCTTATACAGACCTTCAGGAACCATTGGGCTGCTACATGCTTCAACCTGTGCTTAACTGGGTTACAATTTTCATCTTCTCCGTCTTCCTTGTATTTTTTATTGCTTTCACTCCTCTTCTCATTCAAGAGATGACAGAAAGAGGTCTTTGGCGAGCATTTGCACGATTCTTCCATCACATTATCTCACTCTCACCACTTTTTGAGGTATTTGTGTGTCAAATTTATGCGAATTCGTTGTTGACCGATGTAACTTTTGGTGGGGCTCGATATATCAGTACAGGTCGTGGGTTTGCAATGTCAAGAGTTCACTTTTTCTATCTCTATTCCAAGTTCACATCATCCTCAATATATGCGGGAGCCAAAATCTTTTTGATGTTGCTATTCGCAACGTTAACTATATGGCAACCGGCGTTGCTATGGTTCTACATTACATTGGTATCAATGATCCTTGCTCCGTTTATTTTCAACCCTCACCAGTTCTCTTTTCAGGATTTTTTTGTTGATTATAGGGACTTCATTCATTGGCTATCCAGAGGTAACAATAATCATCGTTCAAATTCATGGATTTCATTTGTCAAGCATTCTCGTGCTCGCTACACTGGATACAAGAAGCGCATGATTGGCGATCCTTCTGAAATTGGTGTGCAAGAAGTTAGAAAATCACGTATTTGGGATACCTATTTTACAGAATTGATTGTGCCCTTGTTGAATGGGATATTCTTATTTTTTGCATACAGCTTCATTAACTCACAGAATGGAGTAAGGAATGTCAAGCTGACTAAGGCAATACTAAGGTTGGTAATTTTGACTTTTCTTCCCATCGTCATAAATGCAGTTATTTTAGCTGTTGTATTCGGAGTCTCTATTTTGGCTGGGACTCTTTGTTTCTTTACTTCCCTAGCGTCAGTTTTTGCATCATTCACTCATGCATTGTCAGTTTTGATCTATGTTGGCCTATTTGAGTTGGTCTGGTTTCTTGAAGGATGGAACTTTGTGAGATCTCTCTCTTGCCTTCTTTGTATTATTAGCTTTCAGGAAGTTGTGTTCGCATTTTTATCCACTCTTGTGCTTAGTAGAGAGTACAAACATGATAAATTCAACCGCATGTGGTGGTCTGGTCGTTGGATCAGTAAGAAAGTTGGATGGAGACTGATATTGGCTCCATCGAGGGAATATATTGTGAAGATAATGGAAATGAGTCAGTTCGCATTGGATTTCATATTGGGGCACTCCATTCTTTTTGTTCAGACACCGTTTGTTTTCATACCTTTTATTGATAAGTTCCACACAATGATTTTATTGTGGTTGCAACCTGATAAACAACACAAGAGATTTTTTACAAAGAGCAAAAAGAGACGTCGTCTTGTAATCGTGGTGAAGTATTTCATTCTTTATTTCCTAGTGATTGGAATGTTCATGATGCTGCTTCTTGTACCTTTGCTTACCGCTAAATACATTCCAGAGTTGTATTTGTCATTGGAAGACGGTCCTCTTAATGGTCTAATACAACCAAACAATCAATGGAATGACGATACTGGTGTGAATGTTACAAGCACGATTATTACTACAACCGGTACTATGCCTGTTTTCAAAACTCACCCTTGGTGACGATGTTAAATATTACCATAGCCTCTTCCCTTGTTTTTGTTAATTGAAATGCTATTCACCATTATTGGGTAATACTATGCACTCGGATCAACATGGTACTAATTATGCAAGGCTTAGAATCTTTTTTTGAATTTGCCTGGTAGTTGAGCACTGCCACTTCACACACAGGCTTAACCAGCAGGTGATATGCACAGCGCCTACAACATTGTTTTGGAATTGTTGTTGATTGATAGCTTGTCTATGATTGTTGATAGCTTGATATTGGTTGGAATATGACGGTTTTCCAAGGGCCAGAATATCAATTACAACGTTGGTTTGTACAGCTTATGTATCCTTAACAGAGATCTAACAGAGCTGAACGGCAAATATATGACTGCAACTCACACACAAGATTGAGGCAATATTAATGGTGCATTAAGAATCCTCAGGAGTTTAGCTTTGAGGCGTTTGAATCTCATCTCGGCAGAGCTATAGCTACATCGTTACACCCCCCTGTGAACCTCAGAAGAAGCTCCGAGAGCATACCTTGCATTTTTTGATTCAAAGACGCTTTGTAAATAGACATCCTCTGTAATTCTGATGACGTATCGCGTCGTTCATCATCAATTTCTTAACTCTTGGTGTTTACTTTAAATCTTTGTATCCAAGAAATTTTGTATCGACGTCAGCTTTTTCAGCTGGAGAGCTGGGAGATACTAATTTCCACTCGAGAGCAATCCAAAATGTCACGCCAATACCATTTTCTACATTTGCGTATTGATGTAAAAATAACCACGGTTCCGTGCCAAGTTGATGTTAGGGGGTTCGGTTTCTTGGAGATTTTAACATCGTCGTCCGAGGTGAAGGGACAGCAAAATTAACATCAAGCCACTTTACTGGAGCAAAAAAAAGAGAGAGCAGTGGGCTGTGATGACACCAGTTTTTTTTTCCTTTAGATTATGGTTAGAAATGATCAGATATAATCGTGATGACGGCTATTTGAAATATAAATTTAGTGCAGTTTGGGAGCCCAATTGGGCATCATGTATACGTGCGTCAAGACACATGAGACGCTTCCTGCAAATTGATCAAGAAACACGCTCAAAAGAGGAAACGCGATAGGAATTCGAAGGAGGTGTCGTTTTTTGACGACTTATATTTCCCATTGGAGTAATTAAACACAGCCACCCTTGGAGGCTTCTGCGCAAAAACTGTTGCGCCAAAGACCATTTGGGGCATAAAAACATTTTTTGTGCATGACTCCACATGACCATACAGGCTATGACCAGAACTCTTTTCAACTTCTACTTGGTATACAGTGTACATCGTATAATGTAGGCTGAGTGTATACACAACATGTATATATATACATATATATATATATATATACTGGAGTTCTCTCTCTTGAATCCCTAGGCATTGTGATCTGATCCATCCAACTATTGCCCCTTTCGTTCCTTTCTTGTCTTCAGAGCACTGTCTTCAAAAGATTACCAACTGTTCAAAACTATCGCTTAAAATCAGAAGGAAGTAAAGACAATGTTGTTCCAAAACCTTGCAATTGTGGCCAGCGCCATTGGTTTAGTGGCTGCAGAGCTCCCAGCGATCGAAATCGTCGGTAACAAGTTCTTCTTCTCGAACAATGGTTCTCAGTTTTACATGAGAGGTATTGCCTACCAACAGGATACCTCTAATGTTACTGATGGTTCCACCTTTGTTGATCCGTTGGCCGACGGTGAGGCCTGTGCTAGAGATATTCCTTACCTGTCTGCCGTGAAGACCAATACTATCCGTGTTTATGCCTTGAACGAAACCCAAGACCACACGGAATGTATGCAATTGTTAGACGATGCTGGAATCTACGTCATTGCGGATTTATCCGAGCCATCTCTCTCGATCAACAGAGACGATCCAAGTTGGACGGTTGAGCTGTACAACCGTTACACCAAGATTGTCGATGAGTTCCAAAACTATACAAACATCTTGGGGTTTTTCGCCGGTAACGAGGTGACCAACGATTACACCAACACGGATGCATCTGCCTTTGTCAAGGCCGCTGTTAGAGATACAAAGGCATACATCAGAGACCAGAACTACAGAAGTATCCCAGTTGGTTATTCTTCCAATGATGATGCGGACACCCGTGTTGCCATTGCTGACTACTTCGTTTGTGGTGATGAAGATGAAAGAGCCGATTTCTACGGTATCAACATGTACGAATGGTGTGGTCAGTCCACTTTCGAAGAGTCTGGTTACGCTGACAGAACTGAAGAATTTAGCAACTTAACCGTTCCTGTATTCTTCTCTGAATATGGCTGTAACGAAGTCCAACCAAGAGAATTCACCGAGGTTCAGGCTCTTTACGGTAAAAATATGACTGACGTGTGGTCTGGTGGTATTGTCTACATGTACTTTGAGGAAGAGAACAACTACGGTCTTGTCACAGTCAGCGGTGATAGCGTTTCAACGCTTGCTGATTACTCATACTACTCAGAGGAAATCAACAGCATCTCTCCAACCTCTGCAGAGTCTTCCGATATCAGCACCAGCGACGCTACATTGGCTTGTCCAACCGGCTTCAAATATTGGAGTGCTTCCACTGATCTTCCACCAACCCCAGACGAAGGGTTGTGTGATTGTATGGAGAATTCCCTCTCATGTGTCGTATCCAGTGATGTTGACGAAGATGACTACGACGACCTGTTTGCCGTTGTATGTGGTTATGTTGACTGTAGTGGTATTAGTGCCAACGGTACCACTGGCGAGTACGGTTCTTATTCCTTCTGTAACGCCAAACAACAGTTGTCATTTGTTCTGGACTTGTACTACAAAGACCAGAGCAGCGCTGCCCGTGCATGTTCCTTTGACGGGTCTGCAACACTTACAGGCCAATCCAGCACTGCAAGTGAATGTTCGAGTGCCTTGAACGCTGCTGGTAGTGTGGGAACTGGTGAAGTCAGCGGCACTGTATCAAAAACAGGATCAGACACTTCAACTGACGGCGGTTCTGCAACTGGATCAGCCACTTCAACCGCGTCAGGATCTTCCACCTCAACGGCCAGCTCTGTTGCCTGTGCTGTCAGAGTCCCAGGCTCTGAAAGCATCGTCGCCCTTGCAATTGGTATTACCGTTGCAGTAACCGGATTCACCTTGACGTTGATCTGAGATCATGAACTGTTTCTAATTTTCAAGCATATACGAATTACCTTAAAAAATGATCCCATGAAGTTCCAGCCATTCCAACACCGGTAGAGCTATACCCCAAAGAGATGTACGTCGTCTATTTCTCCTCAGATGGCTGTCGAGTGCACATCGTCAAAGACATCAAATTATGGCCGCCAACGTACAATCAAAGATCACAGGCGTCGGACATCGGGCATTGGACATCGAACGCGTCCACAATTCACTACCGTTGTGGTTGTGCATAGGACGTGTGGACGATACACGCGCTGATGGTATATACGAGCGCTGTTTCAACGCTCCGCCAACGCTTACATTTCCTCATGATCTCATCGAACATCCCCCGTGATGCGCTTTGTTGAGTCCGGGGATCTAGCCCGGCACGTGAGCCTTCAAAGCTTCACGCGAACAACACAGCGCTTGTTCAAAGGTTTGTTTATTTTTGGACATTGGACGTTTTATTCCCTCGAGGAAGGCCCGAGCGCGACTCCGCGACTCCGCGACTGTCAACAAAAACTCGTTGGCTGTGGTAGAGAGGGAGGGGGTGGTGGTGGTGCACGCTGTGTGTGTCGCCGACCGACCGTTTTGGCTGTGTACAAATCGCCTAAAACAGACAACAACAAGTAAACAAAGCAACATTGGCTGTAAGATATGACAACAGGAAAGGGATTATGGGAGACGGAACAGTGGGGGGGGAAATTAAGCACTGTTACACCTTGCCGAGAGAGATTACAGATTGTTCTCGTTGGAGCCATAATTGGACCTAATTGGACCTCATTGGGCGCTCATCTCTTCACACTGGCCATTCCCTCTGTCCAATTGGGCGTGGGAACGAAGATCAACACCACCTCATCTTCGCATGCACGGTGATTTGATTTGGGCAGCTTCCCCTTCCAACTTGGGCGTTTCTTTTCGGGCCTCGTTTTCTCATGCCGCTTGAATCCAAAACAAAAACGCGCTCTTGAGAGCCTCGCAGGGGATGTTTGTGGTTTTTTGTACTCCAACGCATCGATTTTGCACAAACTCAGCCGGTGGAATTCTCGAAGACGTTGATTCACAGCATTTCCCTAATTTGACGAAAAAGTTTGTTTTGGAATTTAAACCAGCCAAATCCCACAAACTTTCCCCCTTTCTTCCTTCTTCTGCTGCTCCTGCTCCTGCTCTTGTTATTCTGTCACTGGCTTAAGGACAAGACTACGTATTCTGATACAATGAGATTCAACTGGGCCTTGGCTTCTGCGTTCGCTGGTGTTGCTCTTGCTAACCAGGACACTGAGGGAACCGACGCTTCCGTGCCAACCATCGAGGTTGTTGGTAACAAGTTCTTCTACAGCAATAACGGTTCGCAGTTCTACATCAAGGGTATCGCCTACCAGCAGGACACCGCCAATGCGTCTGCCGACGTGACATTCGTCGACCCGTTGGCTGACATCGACTCCTGTAAGAGAGACTTGCCATACTTGCAAGAGTTGTACACCAACACCTTGAGAGTGTACGCCATCAACACATCTGTCTCCCACAAGGAGTGTATGGATTTGTTTGCCGAGGCTGGTATCTACATCATTGCTGATTTGTCCCAACCTTCCGAGTCTATCAACAGAGATAGTCCTGAATGGAACTTGGAGCTTTACCAGAGATACACAGACACGGTCGATGCCTTGTCGAACTACACAAACGTTTTGGGTTTCTTTGCCGGTAACGAAGTCACCAACAACGTTACAAACACCGATGCTTCTGCATTTGTTAAGGCTGCTGTTAGAGACACTAAGGCCTACATCAAGGCTCAAGGTTACAGAGACATTCCAGTTGGTTACTCCTCAAACGATGATTCTGACATCCGTGTTGCCATTGCTGACTACTTTGCCTGTGGTGATGAGGATGTTAAGGCTGATTTCTTTGGTATCAACATGTACGAATGGTGTGGTGACTCCACTTTCAAGGAGTCTGGTTACGCTGACAGAACTGCGGAGTTCGAGAACTTGACTATTCCAATCTTCTTCTCTGAATACGGCTGTAACGAGGTCCAACCAAGAGAATTCACCGAGGTTCAGGCTCTTTACGGTTCTGACATGACTGATGTCTGGTCAGGTGGTATTGTCTACATGTACTTTGAGGAAGCTAACAACTACGGTCTTGTCACAGTCAGCGGTGATGAAGTTTCCACATTGGCTGATTTCAACAACTTGAAGACTGAGTTGGCTTCTATTGATCCAACTTCTGCCACTTCTGGTAGCGTTAAGACAACCTCCCTTGCTTGTCCTGCTGAGGCTTCTACATGGCGTGCATCTGCCGAGCTTCCTCCAACTCCAGATGAGGCTGTTTGTGACTGTTTGGATTACACTTTGGCTTGTGTTGTTGACAGCAGCGTTGATGAAGAGGATTACAGTGATCTCTACTCCATTGTGTGTGGTATGACCGACTGTAGTGTAATTAGTGCCAATGGTACTAGTGGTGTCTATGGTGCGTTCTCTTACTGTGGTGACAAGGCTAAGTTGTCCTATGTTCTCAACCAATACTACGTTGATAACGGTAAGCACTCCACCGACTGTGACTTTGGTGGCTCTGCTTCTTTGGTTTCTACATCCACAGCTTCTACCTGTTCTTCGATCTTGTCAAGTGCAAGTGCTGCAGTTTCTAACGCTGCCACTTCTACAGCATCAGGTTCCGATTCCGCTTCCGGTTCTTCTTCAACTTCTTCATCTACCGCATCTGCTTCTGCATCTGCTTCATCCACTGGTAAGAGTTCTGCTGGTGCAGTCAACCCAGTCGGTGCTTCCAACGTTGCACTTTTGATGACTATCGGTACTTTCTTCACAGTTAGCATGGGTGCTTTCTTGTTCTAAGGGAGAATAATTATAAACCATGATAATGTATGTGAACGTGTTTTTCTTTTGTATACAATTTGCATGTAGATTTAGTCGTTGGAAATCATAAAGATCTCATTCAATGCCTTCGCATCCATAGTGGCTGCTCTCTTCTGTCTAATCCACTTCGACCTCACATGGAGACGAGTGTTAACAGCTGGTGATTCTTCTCTGGACTCACTAGGCGCGAGCATGCTATCACGAGTAACTTCAGCTGTTTTCTCCTTCTTTTCCTTCTTTTCTTTCTTGTCTTTCTTTTCCTTCTTTTCTTTCTTTTCTTTCTTGTCTTTCTTTTCTTTCTTTTCCTTCTTGCTCTTCTTTTCCTTCTTTTCCTTCGTGCTCTTCTTCTCCTTCTTTTCTTTCTTACTCTTCTTCTTAGAGTCACCTTCTTCATCATCATCACTATCGTCTCTAACTCTCTTTACTATTAACTGTCTATTCTCACTATCCCATGTACTCTTCAAAGTATCTCCCTTTATGAATTGAATACCAAGCTTACCATTTAAAATCTTTTCAGTTCTCTGTAATTCCAATTCTTTGGCGATGACCTCTTCTTTACCGTTCAATCTACCTAGAATTCTCTGGAAAACGTCCAAACCGGCACATTCGCCACTATCAAATTCATCCTTCTTGACCTTCTTTGAGAGCTTAGCACCAAGACCAACAGTGTCATCTTTCAAAGCCACTTTCACATGAGTAGTGACAGCGTGAGAAACCATTCCTAAACCTGAACCAGGTTTCCAGCCCATCTTCTCTAAATACTGGTTCCCAAATCTATCAGTATCGTTGGCCCATTTGGTATTTCTTGGATCAAATCCAAATCTCTGCTTCACTTTAACACCGGCAAGTCCCATTATCTCTCTATTTATCAAAACTATTCCAGATAAGTTGCACAGCGTAACCTCTTTCAACGTTCTTTTCCTCGTGCAAAATGTTTGGTGCCAAAATTTTTCTTCCCTCACCGATGAGCTGAGAAACAAAGCGGAACAGAAAAAAAAAGTTTTGTTACGGACACTATCACATACAAAATCATCTTAGACCTCTCAACTTTCCAAGAGAGAAAGTAATTTACAATGTATTCATTTATGTATCTTCACTTATGAGAACCACTTCTGGATCACAGCTTGAGTATCTTGTGGGTAACTTTGTAGTAGAGCCATTGCATCTGACTGTGGGAGTTGACCAAGAAGTTTCTTGACAGAGCCAACAACAACCTCTGCTGTTTGACCGGCGATGGAGCTAAAGACAAGTGCCTGGATAACACTATCCACCACACCTTGGATATTGTTTTGAATAGATGGGTGCGATGAGTCAATCAATTGTGCAAGGAATCTGTACGCGTATGGTGCAGCTTCGGTATCCTTCACAATTGGTAAAGTCTTAATCCAACTCTCAACAACTGCGTTGAAATTTGGAACACGGTCACCGTATGCATGGAGAACTTTAGAGATTGCGCATGAGGCATTCTCAGTGGCACCAGCGTTATCATCAGATCTGGCGTCTGGAATTTGGGTAATCTTGAATAGTGATTCCAATGCACCTAATGTGAGGTCTGCGTAGCTGTTCGAAGCGTGTTGTGCTGCAACACCAACGATATACGATGCAGCTTGACGGATACGGGCATCTGGATGACCCAAGGATTCTGCAACAGCACCAAGGAATAGATCACGGAATGGAACAGATGCCTCACCGGTGTATTCAACCAAGTCAGATGCAACGCACAGGCCAAATAGTTTGCAAATGACGTTACTGTCGTTGATGAAACTGGCAACTGTAGGGACAAGAACCTGGAATGGCTCAAGGAATGCAAGTTTGTTGGAGCTGAACACAGTACTAATGACCTTGTTGATCTCGTCACTCAACTCTTCATCAGTGTACTCATCATCCTCGTCAATTTCTTCATTATATTCATCTTCTTCGCCTTCACGGTCCTTGATACGGTCGTACATCTCCTTCAAAACAGTGTTAACGTTCTTTGCAAAGGCCAACATTTGCTCTTGGGAGAGTGACTGATCTCCAATGATTTGGATACAGTCTGATAAAGCATTAAAGTAAGAAAACAACAGGTCAATGGCTGGTTCTGTACCGATGATCTTGATGAGTTTATCAGAGATCAATTGCCACAATTCCAATGTCTGTGTGGACTTAGCTCCAGTTGCGGCCTTGGCTGTTAATAAAAGTGGAGGAAGTGCGTTGGCAGCAGATCTACGAACTTCATCATGCAGGTAAAAGTCCAGAGCTGGTAAGACAATTTCCAAAGTAATCTCTCTTGTGTACTGATAAAAGTCACCCTTCAAAATGTCAGCATAACCGGCAATAAGATCAATAGCTGCAGCCTTATCGTCCAATAGAGCAGTGTGCACCGCAATGTGCTTACCTGAGAGTTGAATAACATCCCAGTCCTCGTTTTGATTGAACTCCTCAGCTTCTTCTTCCTCTAACAAACTGATATTTTGAGCAGCTTTTGCAGCTTCAATTAAAGGTGGTAAGACACTTGGTAAGTATGGCAAGAAATCAGAGCCAATAATACGTGCAATACGACCCCAACCTTGTTCCAAGTATGGCTTCACAGGATCATCATCTTGCATCTCACCTTGTTGGATAGCCGCAAATAAGTGAATTAGTTCTTGACTATGCGGAGCAAACTTTTCCTTACCCACTGCCAGTGCAATCAAAGTTGAACACTCGATACATTTTGCCTTAAGCAATCTTTGTTCATCACCCATATCAGTCTTCAAGACATTGATCAAAAGTGGCATCAATGTATCATAGTATTTAATAAATGTCTTCTGTGCAGCATCAGCAACTATGGCAATGGTCGTCAGAACTTGCTCTTGGACATAACGTTTTGGACTTTGGAGTAAGGTCAACAAGTTGGACAAAAGGTCATCTAAGTATGGTTCAAGAGTTTCCTTGGTGGCATTTTCTGAGAAGTTGACAAGCGCAGCAGCAGCATGAGCTTGAACTCTTGGAACGGATTGATTTGTGAGCTTAGAAACCAAAGCAGGAATGATACGATCCCCAGCTTGTCTTTGAATGGTGTCGGCAAAGTCAGTAGAGATTTGACCAAGTGCATTACATGTGGCGTACTGGACTCTTGGGTGTGGATCATTTAATCCAGGAATAACAAGATCCAAGATACGTGGTATTTCACCAATGAGAACATCACAACAACCTTCAGCAGCAGATGAGAGTGCCATCAAAGCGGCTTGGCGTTGTCTCCAGTCATTGGAGGCCATCATCTGAGTGATCATCTGGAACAATGGTCCAGCGAGGTATTCACCACCGAGCTTCAAGGCAACACGATCCAAAGCCTGACGAGCTGAATCGTATTCAACTTCTTCTTCGTCATCTTCAGTATTATCCGCATTGTTCCATTCAGCAGCGTCGTCGTCACCGTCACAGACCTCAGTCATCATGTGTAAAGTGATGTAAACAATGGCCTGGGAATAAGCAGGGTTAGCCTTACACATCTTTGGTGAAGATTCAGAAAATGCAGTCAAGAGCTCCAAAGCTGACAATCTAGCACCTGAGTCAATAGATTGGTTATTGGCGACAGCTGAACAAAATTCAATGATTGTTGGGAACATATCCTTAAACAACTTGGAAGCAGTGTCAACCAGATCAATAAGAGACTCCAATACAGAAGCCAAGGCCACGTCCTTACCATTTTCTAGGAAACGAGGTAAACTGTTCATCAAACTTGGTAACAAAGGTTGAACCAATGGCCACGTCTTCTTTGGCAGACACTGGAAAAAGCTCACAAATGCAGAGCAAGCAGCAATTCTGATGTCATCTTCAGAGTCTTCAAAGCCTGCTTGGTACACTGGAAGTATCTGATCCATATGGGACTGTGGCAATAGCCCAGGGTTGGCAGCAAAGATTCTGAAGGCGGATTCTCTGAAGCTGGCGTCTGGGTTCTTAACAGCCTCGAAGAGAGTTGGAAGTAGTTGATCCCAAGATCCCGGGACATCATCCTTAGCGAGCTCAGCTATAACATCTGCGAGTTTATGTCTGACATTGTTGGACTGTTGTGAGATGAACCCCTGGAGAAAGTTGTTTCTAATTCCAGCCAAGGTTTCTTCGTTGACGATCGAGATCGTTCTCTCCATAACACTCTTCATCTTTGGAGGGGATCTAATGGCAATTCTTCTAAAGAGAACAGCAGCAAACGACTTCAATGCATCGTTAGCGCCTGATGCCGCTTGTTGTGACAGGAATAACAACAGAACGTCAACACGATCCTTGCCTGACCACACACTGTTCAAGTGGGTTTCAGCTGCAACACGCGTGTTGTTATCAGCTGACGACAGCCCTTGCAATAGCTCAAGGAGAGCGCTGTTGATTTCAGGAGTGACGGAGGACATTTGTTACAATCCCTTCTCCTTTTGAAAACACGTAGGTGATGCGGGCCTTATTAACGAGTCTTTGTTCGGTTATCCGACACCAGAACAAGAAATAGAGCAATAGGAAACTATATCAATCAGCCAGAAGAAGATAATCCTTCGATAACTGACAATACAAATGTACAAATCACTTCAGTGAGACAGCAAATCGTACAGATTTGTTCCAATACAGATCTCTGGCGGTTTGGTTTCCTTGGAGAGAAGGTTCAGTACAAAATTTTTTTTTCCGGTTTTTCGGTTTTTTTTTGTGTTTTTGTGTTTTTTACGCTATTGCAAAGGAATTTTGTACGTGTGTTTCTTTTTAAGAAAAACTAGTGGTTTCTATGGCAACGAAAATGGATTACACGTCAAACACTGCGATGGGCCCGCTTACTTCAATTTCCCCATAAGATCTCATTAATATAAAGTGTGCTATGTTTGGTATATGGCAAGGTGATGCTATACACGTAGCATGGGTCTAGCCGTGGCCCCGAGAATGATGCCAATTGATAAGAGTGCCATACCGGTGAAAATGCCTGATCTGGTCCATGATGATGTCAGTCTCTTTATCGCTTGCCAAATTCTCGTGAAGTACGCTTCACTAGTGGCGTAGGGCCTGATTATAAGTTCCACATAGTGGTTATCATCCTGTGAATACCTCTCCGAATATGCAATTGCCGTCATTAAATCAGCTTCCGTGGTTAAGGTGACCATATCACCCTCGTTGTCTTCATAAAACAGCTCATGTTTACCAGCAAATTTTTCCTCAATCTCCTTCTGTAACAGTGTGAACGGTTTCAAATCATCCGTTAATGTCAGGTTGTCACTCAATGCCATGCTTATTTTATCCACTATTCCCGTTTTCTCTTCGATGATGCGGAACGTTACTGTCTTCCTTTTCAAATAGAAGCTAATTCTTGATAATGATTCCGTGGAAGGAACCCTCTGTGGTGACATCAGGAAGTTATCTTCTGACTTCACTTTATTAGTGGACGGTCTTCTCGAAGTTGATGAAACGTAATTCAAAGATGTTCTTCTGGAGCTTGAGGGAGATTGATTTCTTGAAGGACCTCGGGATACACTAGATTCCAAACTCTGTATATCATCGTTTGATTTATCCATTGCACTCCAGAATGTATCCCATGGTAGTTGATCTGGAAGTCTACTTGTGACTTCATCCAGGGTAGTCTTCTGAACTGAGTCCAACTCATGACGTTTACCCAATTGCGAAAGTGCAGCGTATGTTAGCTGCAATACACTCACAATTCCCACAATGTCATTAGTTGTGGAGCTGATTACAGGCAAGTTAAGGAAATGCCCATGGTACATCAGCCTCAACGCGGCACTGACAGTGAGCGAGTCTTTAGCAAATTCAGGACTCGTTGTCAATACCCTTGCGACAGTACACTTTGATGGGTTATAACCTCTGGCAATAACCCTATTGCATATATCCTTACTTGTAAAGATACCAATCACTTTATGATCATTAGAAGTCCCATCAAGTACAAGCAGTGCCGTTGTAGATTGCTGTTCCATCAGCTGTGCAGCGTCGTATACCGTTGATAGTGAGTCCACATAGCAAACAGGTTTATAGCCCACGGTCTTGAGCGTCGGAATATCAATCACGTCACTGAGTGATCTAACATCTTGGACAATGCGGTCAGCCTGTTCTGAGCGCACATCGCCATAGTCCCTCGCCACCTCTTTCAATACAGAATTGAGCCTTTGAGCACTGGCGGCAATTCGCTCCAACCTCAACATGGCCTGGTGGAAGCACCGGGTAATGTCCAAGACGCCTGTGATGGCGCCTTGGGAGTCCAATAGAGGTAGATGACGAACATTCTTATCAACCATTGTCGTTAACGCGTCCGTGATCCGCGTATCCATGTGCAAGCAGAGGGGACAAGACGTCATCAACTGTTCAACAAGCGTGGTCTTTGGATCCAACCCCTTTGCCGTCAGCCTATACGCCATGTCCTTGGCCGTGACGATCCCAACAAGACTCCTTGAGCGCATCACCAACAGGCAGTGCACCCTCTTATTCGCCATCAACTGTGACGCTTCATAACCCGTGTTCTCGGGCAAGCACTCAACAGGAGCATCAGGACCGAGCTGGAAAATGGTGGCCATCACTATCCAAATTAATCACCTAAACCGCTGCTCACCACCAACTCTCAATGACTATTCAACTGATCGAACGTGATCTCAGATTTGTAATCAATGGTGATAGTTGCTAAATTCCCCCTTTGAGGTTGATCAACAATTAGACCCCGGATTTTGACACATTTTGACGCTTTTGGCCCTAAGTTTGGCTTACTCTCCTAAATTTTCGCGTCGTGCGCTCATGAAGCGCCAAAACACAGGACAATGGCAACAAGGGAGATTCATAGGCGAAGAGCATAGCAACCAGCCATACGATTCACACACAGATACCGCTTTACTACGAGTCTACAGCCCAGCAGATATGGAGATTCGGTAAAATTAAGGAAATTCCCTTTCAGTGATGCCTGAACGTTGGCACATGCCACTGAATATGCCACCCAATTTGAACAGATTCAGCGGAGTGTCGAATTCCACAACTTGTCCCTTGTCCAGCACCAGTATGCGGTCGTAGTTCAAGATGGTTCTCAGTCGGTGAGCGATGCAAAGAATGGTACAGTGAGCGAAATCGTTTGCTATCGTACTTTGAATCTTGACGTCTGTTTCGTAGTCAACACTGGATGTGGCTTCATCAAGGATCAGGACTTTGGAATCACGAACCAGGGCCCTGGCCAACGCCAACAGCTGTCTCTCACCAAGCGAGAAGTTTGCACCGTCGTCTTCAACCAGCTGGTCGAGATGGAACTTGTGTAGCGTTGTGATGTTAGTTTCGCCGATTTTGTAGGAACCTGTCCCCCGTGCACCATCCTCAACAAGCCAGCTCTTTCTCAACGCGTCCCACAGTTCAGCGTCCGAGCTTGATCCAAAAGGATCCAGGTTCTCCCTGATTGTGCCATGGAACAGGACTGGGTCCTGAGGAATAATCGACAGCTTTGACCTCAGGTCGCTCAGGCCGATAGTAGAGGTATCAACACCATCAATGGTGATGAATCCTTCACGGACAGGACTGACTCTGAAGAGTGCGTTCATTATTGTAGACTTACCAGCTCCAGTACGTCCACAGACGCCAATCTTTTCGCCTGGCTTGACATCAAACGAGACGTTCTTCAAAACCAATGGTAAGTTCTCACGATAACTGAGACTGACATTGTTAAATGCTATAGCACCTTTCTCTGGCCATGACTCTCTGGGCTTTGTTTCTTCAATTTCGAATGGACCCTCTTCAGGTAGATCCATAGCGTACTCGAACAGTCTCTCCACAGAGTTCATGTCATTTTCGACCATGGTCATGGATCTGAGAAGCAGCGACATCAAGCTGGATACCTGGATAATGTACGAGACGAGAAGACCAGAGGAGGACCCTGAAAGATGGAAAACATCGCAGACACACATGATACAGATGAAGAGGGTCAAGAGAGAACCAATACAATCCAACCGAATGGAGAGCCATCTCTGGTTTGCGAATGTGAGGAAGTAGGCAGAATTCATTTTGTTGATGAGTGATTCAAACCTGTGCTGGAATCTCTCCACAGAGGAGTATGACTTGATGACTTTCATGCCGTTCAAAGATTCGTTGAACAATGAGAATACCAATGATCTATTAACAGATTCCAATCTTTTGATATCCAACGCCGAAGATTTGTAAAATATGAACAGGTGAACGTAAATGAAAAGGGCGACTGGTACTGCAATCAAAAACCATGGAATATAGCATGCACACAGGATAATGGTACAACAGACAGTCGACGAGCTTGTAACGAATAGACGAAGCTGTTCAATCAAATCAGTGTCAAGGACGTCAACATCTTTTGTGAATCTGTTCAGTATACGTCCAATTGGTGTAATATCCATAAACCACATTGGTGTTTTCAGAAGTTTGGAAGAACTCATGTTAAACAGCCTTAGCCCAGCAGTATTGTTAAGGGATGCCATAAGGGTGAATAAACAAACAAAGGCCAGTGTAGAGAGCATGACGAGTAGCACATACAGCCCAGTATACAACTGGCTAGAATAACCAAATCTATCGCTCAACCAGAATGATAACCAGACAGAAAAGAATAACTGGAGAAACCCCGAGACAGCAATGGTTAGAAAGAATATTGGGATTATAAAACGACCAAATAGTCTGGATCCTAGAGCGAGATAGTTCAGATATACCTTGATGGAGATGGATTCCATACTTCTCTGTTCTTCTCTACTTTCAGCCTTTTCCTTCTTCGCAGTGGAGATTTGGGTTTGAACTCTTTGCAATTCTTTCTCCTCCTCATCATCAATCATAACGTCCTCCTCTTTCTCCCTTTCTTGTTCTTCTGGTTGTCGACTGAAATTCATTAAATTGGAAAAGGTCGGAGATGTCTGCAACAACTCAGATTGAGTACCAATCTGTAACGACCCAGTTCCATCAAGAATAATGATACGGTCAGCAGCATCAATCAAAGAGAGCTGATGAGTAGCAAGTAGTCTAGTTTTATCCTTTAACAGCCCACAGATACACTCTTTCATAATGTGTTTGCCAACAGTCGCATCAACCGCACTCAGAACGTCATCCAAGAGAATTATGTCTCTGTCAGCGTATACTGCCCTTGCAAGGTTAATTCTGGCCTTCTGTCCACCACTCAACGTTATACCTCGCTCACCAACTTCGACTTGGTCACCACCTGGTAAAGCCTTAAAGTCAACGTCAAGACCACAGGCAGAGACCACGGAATGGTATTTCTCTCTATTGTATGGCATTCCAAAGAGAATATTCTCTTTAATTGTTGCATTTTGGACCCATGGATATGAGCAAAACGTCAAAGAACCATAGACTTTGGCATCACCACTTTCCTGGCGCATTGTTCCCTCGATGGCGTTCAACAGCGAGCTTTTACCAGTTCCAATTGAGCCTGTGATGATTATCAGATCTCCACGCTTGATAGTCAAGTTGATGTTTCTGAGACCAGGAAAGCTGAGGTCTTTCTCCAAAGTTTCACTCGTTACAGAAGTTATCAAATCATCTCGTGGCTCAATATCCCATTGATATGTTGCATCGTGAATCTCAATAGCATTCGTAGAACCTTCAACAGGCAATCTGGAAACCGTTAGTTCGTCGTCTTCGGCCTGTAAGAACCCAGTCACTCGATCCATTGCAATAAGTGCATCAGTCGCAAAACTTGTGGCCATCGGTAATAAGTTGATGGGCATTCTAATCATGTTGAAGAGTGTAACAGCAGAGAAAACATTGTAAGACTGGAAATGGCTTCCAGAGAGATAGAACAGTGCGATAAATGTGAGCATTGTAGCAATTCCTGTTATAGAATTGATACCAGAGTTCATTATACTCTTGAGCATTTGCACTTTGAAGATGAACTCCTTCTCTACTCCTCTGTATTCCGCCAGTCTCTCCTTATAGGGTATTTCCCATGAGTAAAGCTTGATCATCTTCATGTTGTTGATGATTTCGTTGATTGCACGAACACGCTTGTCGATGAAGACATTTGCCTTGATACGTAGTTGCTTAAGCTTTGCATTGAACCAAAATATCGAAACCAAGAACAAGACAACAGTAGCGATACCAATAAGTGCTACAGCCCCCAGGTAGCAACACAAGACAATTGTAGCAATGCTCAAGGAGAGGGGAAATGCCCATATGAAATGGAAAACACCAACTGCAAGATCAATTCTTGCCAAATCAGCCATAACCAAGGAGTTGATCTTACCGTTTGGGTATTGAAACCTCACTTTGGACGATACATTGAATGCCTTCTTGTATATGACGTTTGTCAACACTGCTTTAACACAACCACCAACAACCATCGAAGAATGGAAGAAATGAGATAACGAGACAGAAGTGAGCATGATCATTGCGGATATACCGATGGAATAACCGATTGCATTGCCAACACCTGGATCATGTGACGATTTCAACTGTATATATCTAACAAGCTGTCTCACAAGCAAGGGCGACAAGACCTGGGCCAGATCCATAACGACTTTCGCTGTGCCAGCAATGAGCCAAAACTCTTTGAAGAAAGTATCGTTCAAAGCCCTTATAACCACCCACTTGGTGAAGGGGACATCATCACCGTATTTCAAGGAAAACGCCTCCCTCCTTTTCCTGAAGTTATCCTCAAATAGCTCAGTCATGGCCTTTATTTTGATGTTATCCGGCAATTCGTACATATCCTCATCCTCTACCCTTCTCAAATAGCCCTTCTTGATGATCTCAAAAGCCCATGCAAACGTCAGCAATGACCATAGATTGGCCGTGTAGTATGGATATTTCTTATCAGACGGCGTGATTGGCTGTGGTTCCTTACCAACCAGTAGCTTCAGCAGGGGCCAACCCTTCTTAACCTGAATCTTCTGCTGTAGCTCATTGTAATACTGCGAGTCGACACTACCGGCACTGGAACTGGCATCAACCGCATCGATGGCTTCCAACTTGCACGCTTCACTCATATTTCCTCCAAGGAAACAAAAATCTTAAGAATGAGTGGCCCAAGTAGTGGTTTCAGCATACAAAACACACACAGACGGCCTTGGAGGCTAACTAAAGCCCTTTTATGTCTTCCATGACCAAACCAGCTGATATAAAGTGGATGTCTGGTAATGTATGGCCAAAAGAAGAAAATTCTCGGGTTTTGGGCTCTAAACAATTTTCGTTTCCGCTTTTGGAAGTATAGCCGGAGAGCTACAAACTCTACACGTTTCACGTCCACTGCTTGACGAGAGCAATTGATCCTATTGGAAGGGAGCAGTATCAATCGTGTAATGCTCTCTGTGCTATCTACACAGAGCCTCGATCGCAGCGTGGTTTGGATAAACTGTTCGCTGGCTGGTGGGGGAGAGGGCGGCGTTATATGTCTAAATGTGCGTTGAAGCTATGGGCGTTGGTCTATGCGAGTAATATATGATCTAATCAATTGGACTAAACTGTAGAGAAAGAAAGCAGCATCGTTCTTCTATGTATAGTTTCTAAGCCAATTGCCTAAACAAAGTATGTGAGGATAGATGCTGGAATCTTGCCGGAAGCAGTGAGCTCCTTTGCAACTGCCTCCAAAGTGGACTTTGCCGTGGTGGCATCGGCACCGTTGAGCTTGGAAGCAACGTCTTGCAACACCAAGTCGTCGAAGGACTCAATCAACAAGTTGATGTCGGCATCGATAGCTTCAGCCTTTGCAGCGTCGCCAAAGTAGTCATTGTCCTTAGCAGCGTTTCTGATGGCTCTTTTGTTCTTCTTCTTAGCGGACTTGGCAGCTTCCTTGGACTTCTTTGCCTCAGCTTTGGCAGAAGCAGCAGCTTCCTCAGCAGCCTTCTTAGCAGCAGCCTCTTCAGCTTCCTTCTTAGCCTTGGCCTCGGCTTCAGCACGAGCACCGGCTTCACGTTCCCATTTGATACGCTCTTTCTCCTTCTTCTCGGCCTCTTTGAACAATTTCATACGAGGATCCTCCTTGAAAGCACGCTCGACAAGTTCCAACAAACGTCTGTTGTCTTCAGTCTTGGCTTTCTTTCTGGCAGCAACGTTCTTACGCTCAACGTAACGCTTGTGGTCTCTGTTGGAAGAGTCGTCTGGAACGTCCTCGTCCAAGAACTCAAACGTTCTCCAGGAGTCAAACTTGTACCAGAAGTTGTAGAAGTTTTCAACCTCTGGTTTAGTCGCATCCAACCCACCGAGCTGTGGAACAGGCTGCTTCTTGGAGAATCTTGCCTCGGCTTCAAAGAATGGGCCCCAAGCCTCAAAGAAGTCGTAGCTGGTCTTTGGAGCTGGTGGCGCAACCTCGGCACCTTCATCAACAGAGTCAAACTGCTGACGCTTGGTTGGGTCCATCAGCACTTCATATGCCTTCTGAATGATCTTGAAGAATCCATCTTGGCCCAATTGCTTCTCACCCTTCTTGTCAGGGTGGTGCTTCAACACAGACTTTCTGTGGGCTCTTCTGATCTGGTCCTCAGTGGCTCTGTATCTCAGATGAGAGATACCCAACACTGCGTACAAATCAGCAGTCTTCCAGTCACGAGGATCATGCGACAACAGTTCCTCGGATTGCTCCTCGTCACCAAGGTCAGCATCCTCATCGGTCTCATCAACAGTAGCAACGTTCTTCTCGGCCTCGATCTTCTCATACTCAGACCATGTGTGGCCTCTCAAGGCACGGGAGGCATGGGCAAGGAAGTAACGTCCAACTGGCTCGACAGGGCGACGCACTGGGGCAGAGTATTTGGCTGAGGCCTTGAAGTTCTCAGCACCAAAGTTAGCTGGCAATGAAGGAAGAGACATTTCGATGTTTAAGGGGTCCTTTTACTGGCCTTTCTCAATGCTTTTGATGAAGCTTGAAGAGTATTAAAAATTTTTTCCCTCCTCCTCTGCCCATCACCAAATTTTCAGCCAAACGGAGAAGGGCATCGCGGGCGTAAACCAGCTCAAGCACACTGGGCAGAACAGAACAATGTCAACGCTGAAACAGGATCTTATTCTATTCGCTGATACAAGCATCATTCCTCGTGGCTCGAAGGTGTGTGGCACAATCACACATACACAGGGGACCTCGCCGGCGTGGTTGGTTGAGTCTCTTGTAGAGAACGGGCTCTTCGGCACGTGCAGTATCAATGCTGATGGAAAGGCCAGTAGAAGTTTGAGAGGCGATGTTGTTCTCATCTCTCTGGTGCACGACGAAGGGTTTTACGACTTGAAGAGGAACTCTATAGCGTTGGGCGAAACCCCACAGTTCCACTTTGTCGATCTGTTTACAGACCTCTTTGGCAAAGTTGGCGATGTCGAGCACCTGAACAAGACGTTTGACCAGCTGGCGTCTCAGATCGACCAGTATACATCAGAGCATAAGACCGTGCTGATAGAAGGGCTCGAGTTCCTCATCGGGGCTACACAGCTCACGGCGTCGCACATCCTGAACCAATTGACAAAGCTACAGAGGGTATCGCAGGCAATATTCGTCATCTTGGCAGCTGATAAAGAACTGGTCCAGCTCAAGGTGAACGACAGCTCGTTAATTGAATTCAGGATGAATGAGCTGCTCACGAGACTGATTCACCGCTCTCACCTGGCCATCTCTCTAAGACCTCTTGAAACAGGCAAGGCAAAAGACGTCACCGGAACGCTAACCATATCCAGAGGTGCACTGCCTTTTGAAGGCTCTACAGAGGTGATGGAGAAAGAGTACCTATTCCTAACGTCCAAAGACCAGCAGACAAAGCTGTTCCTTAGGTAGTTGTAGCCAATCACGTTTTGTTCTCTTTGGTTTCATTCCAGCTGTAGTATGTAAACAAGTTATAGCACTCTCTACATCATCTATGGCGTTGCGTACGTAATTCGCATGCGAACAAAGGAAACTTGCCAAAGAGCACTTGACGTTGGAATTTGCACAGTTTACAACGAAATTGCACGTCCTCAGTTCCAATTGACGATGGACAGTACGATCAAGAGGAGACGAGCACGTAAGAGCTGTCTCGTGTGTCGAGAGAAGAAGACAAGAGTGAGTATTGTGCCGGCTTTCTTGTGAGCGTTGGTTCTAACAAGCTATGGAACGCAGTGCGATCAGCAGAAGCCGATATGTTCTATGTGTAAGAGGAGGAAGTATCCAGGAAAATGTGTTTATAAAGAGGATATAGAGGTGGATGAGACAGTGCAACAAGACCAGGAGAACTCGAAAGCTGACCATGATTCTTGGTCGGTGTTGCTTAAAAGGGTGCAGTTACTGGAGAACACGCTCAAAGAGCAACAGGGCAAACATCATCAACACCATGGATTCACACCAAGCTGTGGCTCAAATATCCACGACCTTCTCTCCGAGGACACCGACTGTCACACTTTGAACTTCAACAATGATGAGTTGCCTGGTACAACCTCCACGTTCACGGGTCCCCTGTCGTGGGTTTCTCTCGTGAGAAAGGACAGATACCTCAGCTCCTTCACGTTGACGTTACAGAAGCATCGAAGAGACCACGATTCACAGATACAGAACGATCCCACATGGATCGAGCTCTCAAAGGCGTATGCAAAGCACTTTGATTATGAAACTGCGCCTTTGAAGGATGTGAAGCAGTCATCCATTGTGGAAACTGTGACTGATCTCATGAAGGATAAAAGACTGGTATGGCTCCTTGTGGATAAGTTCTTTGACTCAGACTTTGCCCAAGTACTGCCAGTGCTCCTAAGAGAACAGTTCATTGAGCAGGTGGAGTCGCTCATGGGAGGGAGGAGCGAAGAAGACTCCAAAATCAACTTCACTAGGAGAGATCAATGTCCAATAGCTGGATTACTACTACTGGTGATGAGAATGGCGTCGTTATCAGTTTACAATATGAAACCATTGACCTCCATGGCAATGTCAGAGGATGATAACTACATCTTCTTGAACCCAGTCACCCGTTCAGCAGTGGAGGCTGCGGACCGGTGTATCCAGGAGTCTAAGAAGCTGCTCCAGGTTTCCCTACCGTTCTTCCAGCTGTCTTTACTCAAGAGGTACTACGAACTGATAGCACCTGAAGATTATGACTGTATGCGAGTGACTCCCCCAGGGAAGTTTGGCGAACTTTTACACTACGCCATACAGTGTTCCTTGAACAGAGATCCCAGCAAAGCTGATAATGGGCTGAACATATCGGATAACTTTGCAAGAAGACTGTGGTTTATGGTTCTACAGCTCGATATAAACCATCTCATGTTGGTTGGTGGACCATCTCTTCTAGACGAGAAGATGTATGATACAGAGCTCCCTCGTTTGAATGAATGTGAATCACCAACAGAATTCATCATGGATAAGAACATCGTTGACTTTGGTGCTTTAGCTGAACAAGCACACAAAGTATTGACGGATATATTGAGGGTGAGAGATCCACCAACTGTGCGTGAGATCAAGACGAAGCTCCAGCCAATACAGGAAAAAGTTGATCAGTTCTCAAGTGTTGAAGACATCATCAGTCGGCCATCAATAACGATGCTTGATAGAATGACAAAACTCAAGCAAATGTTCATCCTGGTCAACTCAATATGTGTTCTCATGATGATTCACTATCATCTTTTCCTATACTACTGCAAACATAACGACCGTGAAAGCGCACTCGATCACTACATCAAGGTGTTGAAGATGACATCACGTCTGTACCCTACAATTCTCTTTTTTGACCAAAACAACTCGATCTATGACATGTCGGTCCATTTTGGTTGTGCAGTGCTCTTTGTTCCTAAACTAGAGATGTTCTTACACAAGACTATGCATATCTTGTGCAGCATCGTTGCACGTATCAAGACCTTCAAGCTGATCAGCTCTGGACCTAATGTGAGGAAAATGGCTGTTATGGACAAGATCGTAATATTGGTGTTGGTATCCCTAACGAACATTCTCAAGGCCTTTGAAGTGATGTCCTCCACTCATCTTCACGCTTGGATTGTGAGCAGAGTTGCATCATTTGCAGCTAAGAGATTATACACACTCGAACCAGGTTATTCCATGGTCCCCACTGAGATAGATTTGGATATAATACGACAATTCAATAGGTCTGGTGATGACGATGAAATATTCTTCCACTTTACAGAGTGTGATTTAGAGCGTATTTATCAAACGTTATTACCCTTCAGTGAGACGGATAACAAGATTTCATCAACAGGTCTGAAGATCATGCCGGATACCTCAGGTGAAAGTTCAAGATGGTTAATGGAAACAGTCAGAGAGCTGGCTGAAAAGAGGCCGCAAGCAGAGCCAAATAGCATTCATACATCGGTAACTATGAGCCAAAATGAGAAATTGGGCTCTACAGCTGCAACTGTTAGAAGTCCAATTGCAACAACTACGAGATCACCTACAGCTGCAGACAACCCCTTATACGAGACTAACTTCGCAATGACAGATTTCACCAGTGATGAACTGGAGACTTATTTCCTCACACATACTTTTGGATAGATACGATACTATGTGAACTTGCGTCTCCTTCTGTTCTCGTGTATATTGTCCAAAGTAAACTCCACTGCACACCTGGTCCACAGGATCGGAAGCACTGGCCATACGCTCTTCTCTCCAACCAGGATCCAATATGGAATGTTTTCCATTGTTCTGTGAACATCAAACACCCTACCAAAGTCTCTTACAAGGGTTCTCAGCTCTGGAACTATTGTAACTTCACTAGAATTCTGTGGCATCTTTTCATCTACTGCCAGTCTCTTTATGAAGCTGAACAGTAATCCTGTTCTATCAAGAAGTTCAAAGCGATGCTGTAATTCGAGGCCAAATAGCCTTTGCATCATTCTGATGGGCTTCCATCCATTTTGATGTTTTATATCATTGACAATTAACGGAGCAAGGTATGGTCTTGCTAAAGAAACGATAAAGTTATTCACATTGAACAGCTCAGTAACTCTTGTGTAGGGACTCTCAGCACTGTAGCTTTCACTTCCTTTCTGAGGTGTTAAGAACTCACATGGCTTGCCATTTGTAAAAGTTGCAGGTACAATATCATTATCGAGGTTTTTAACGTGTAGATCAACATGGTCAGACAACACGCCTGTTCCAATCGACGCATATAAAGCCGACCATATGAGAACATTTGGAGTTGTCACGTAGTTAAGTAAGCTGGGAACAGCCTTATCAGTGGGATGGACTATGATGTTGAGAATTTTATCTGTTTTCATGTACGCCTCTTCAAAGGTGATATCACCAAGGTGGTCCTTGACATATTTCATGAACACCAATATATCTTGGGAGTATCCCTTCGTTATCACGTTTTCAATGATGGAGCCATATCTCTCATCAACGTCATTATTCAGACGGTCGATTTGGGATATGGAGTCTGATATGTTTGTCAATGTCTCCGCAAGTTCCTGGTTTGTCAATGTACAGACAAGTGAGGCAACTACAGCACCAACTGCGCTTCCAGAAATGATTCTGGGTAAAAGCCCTTTGAAATACAATGCCCTGACAACACCCAAATGGCACAATCCGAACAGTGAGCCACCCTGTAGCACCAAAGCTGTGCTTCCGAAGGCTTGTCTCGCATCATGGAAGAAGTCCAGCTTCAATTGATTCGACGTGAGCTCATAATCACTGAAGGGAACATCGTCCAAATACTCCAGACAGTGCAACACTTCCGAGATATAGTCTTCGATCAGTATCTTCGTCCCGGCATACGACCTGTTGAACAGCTCTCTATTGGATATTCCTCCAAAGTTTCTCAGGAAGGACCCCATTCTGAACAGCTTGAGCAGGGCATCAAGGTCACCACTCTGCCGTGCCTGCTTCAGAGCCTTGAGTCTTTCCGAGATGAGCCTGTAATCGTATTTCTTCGAAGTGAAGTTGTGTCTCCACAAGTCTGAGCCATTCAGCCTATCCAGGTAGTACGCACCAGCTTGCCACTGCTCGTAGTCCTCGGCAACAAGTAATTTCGTCTTTGCAATGCTCACGGGGGACTTCCTGTGCCATAGATGTACGAGTTTCTGACACATGGGTTAGTAGATGTAAGGAGTTCACCGCATGGATTCCCGTAGATTACACTCACTCGTACCCAGAATGTACTAATGTCGAAGATGAAATCAATAAGCAACCATAATGATGGTGGAATATGGTTCTTTATGTACTCGTTAGTACTCGTGGTCGCCTATGCTGGGCTCATCACCTACTCTGCCCCCCTCCTCCAAAAAAGAACGAAAGTAACATACAAGTATCAAGGACACAAAGGACAGTACAAATGATCTTGGTTGTACAAGCATACTTCTATGTCTGTTAAGTTACAACAGCTATATTAACTACTAGTGAGGTTTTGAAGACGTTCGTATCTATACGAAACGACAAGTTGTGTCATCTGTTGGTCTCCGCAAGTCCTACAGCCGTTACGCGACACACCATCCCACGATATCCACTTTACTAACTGTACAAGCTATTCTTGGGCTTCATCTGATGGGCGTCAATGGTGCTCTGTAGCATGAGTAGTGTTGAGCGACACGATGCCTGTGCCTGTCCGGTGAAGCTCACCGGGACCTTTGTTTCCAATTGCTTCACCACACGTGCCAATGGTTCCAGCAAGGGGTGCTTGTCGGTGACGATACACAGAGAAACTGCCTTGAGTTTGGTCATAAGAGTATCGTAGTCAACATCGGTTAAGACGTCCTTGGAGTCCACAAGATGCTGAATTGCGCCGAGGATGGACTGATACACAACCTTGTCCATTTCCTCCTCTGTAGTCGCCAAAGTCACCGGTGGTAGTTCATCCACCAGTAAGGAGAGTGCCAACCACCTTCGAAGCTTAGCAACCACCGTTGACACAGTTGGCACCAGTGTGGAGACAATACGATAGTTGTAGTCGATTAATTCCGTTAGGGCGATCCATTTGGAGGTGATGAGTTCAAACTTCACATCTCTTATTGATCTGTACTGCCATTGGAGGAGGCCATTGACGATGCGCGTCAGTGATAGGCTCACGTTAGATGAAAGAACCCTAAAGTCCATCATAACGAATCCCAGCACTTCAATCATCCTTATGAATATATTCTCACGGTACTCCGATTGTTTACAGACCAGTTTGGTGATGTATTCCAATTTGGCTATGACAAGGTCGACGCTTTGTCTTTTACACTTTGAATTGAAATCCAGGTCATCGTGTGTCAGTGTCTTCATGGATAATCTATCTTCAGATACTCCCAGGGCTTCTAAGAGTGAATCAATGTCCGATATTTCAAAGGTACGTTGTCTATCTTGGATTGCCTCTGAACTTCTCTTCACCAGGAAGACACTTGGCTGGTTAACGACTTCAACATCTGTCAACAATGACTGCCCCCGGTTCACAGCGAAAAGCGCCACATGTGGTGAAGATGGATTCTCTTCATAGCTCCAAGCCTTGTCGAAATAGAAGAAATCCTTCAACCGTGGGTTCTCTTTGTTTTGAGAAAGATACTCGATGTAGGATTCATCCTTGAGCACTTCCTTATCCAGCTTACTCTCCAGCAACTTTCTAAACTCTTCCTTTTTCGTGATGATACTCAAAGACTTCGCATCGTCCTGTTCATGGAGCTCGAATAGCCTAGCACTCTTCTTCCAGAGTTTGAGACTGGAATCATCCATTAACTCAGGAATGAGATTCCTCTTTGGCGGTGATCTCAGCATCGCGCAGCCCTCAATAGCTGAGAAAGGGTTAGCGCCCACCGCTGCTTTGTCGGCGTTCTTACCTCCTAGAAGAACAAGGAGATCATCATCACTGTCACCGTCGCTATCACTATCAGAGATCTCCACCATTAAACTCCCCTTATCCTTTGCTTTAGCCTTGTCTGTGTCGTCACGCTTCGCTGACGACGGCTTTGATGGAGAAGACGCTGGCGAAGGGTTATCCTCGCTCTTCTTCCTTGGAGAGGACAACAGTAGATTTCTGATGTCGTAGCCTGGCTTCGCAGGAACTGGTTTCAACCGCTTGGGTCTCCTTCCCATTCTTCAATGCCTATTCGATGGCGCTGCTGGCCTGTGTTCGTGATCAAGCGTGGTTCTAATCTGAAGCTAGCGCGTTTTAAGAGAACATAAGTGCGGGAACTCCTATAATGGGAACTCGGTGCCACGCGCACACTACGCTGTGTAGAAGCACTACGGTGTTGATAATTCTACAGTTAAAGTACAGTTCGCAATTCAGTCGGCACGTTAATCTACTGAGCCATTGTCCGATTACAGCGGTCTCTCTTTAGGCAGGACGATCTTACCACTCTGTTCTTTTAATCTCATCTGGACAAGCTTCAACAGCTCATAGATGATGCTCAAGATAGGAGCCGCCACGGCGTTCTCCCTTGCGATGTCCAGCGCATTACCCAAGATCACCTGTAATTCGATCTGGTTGCCCTTTCTAACGTCGACAAGCATCGAAGGCGCGTAGTAGTGACCATCGTCCGAATGGATCATTCCATGCTTCAAGGATGGGTCCAGGGTGACGCCGTCAGACTTCGCAATGGCGATGATCTCATCCATTGCCGGCTCGATGAGGGTCTCAATGCCGCCAAACATGGTCACTCTACCGACGTCGAGGTTGACGAGTGCACACACCGTGTTGAACGTCGCGTTGTACAACAGCTTTCTCCAGCGTGTGAACTTGACATCCGGGTCAACGATGCACTTGTTCTGTGGTGTTGAATACAGCTTGACGAACTCATCGACTTTCTCCTGCTGAAGCTCTTTACTCACAACGCCGTTATCAAAGTAGCCCACGGTCAAGAAATCAGGGCCGTTTTGATGGACCTTGCCGCTGTAGTTGGCAGAGCTGATCATGCTCACACCTGAAAGGACAATATTGCCTGGGAATCTCTTGAACACGGGCTTCTCAATGCCCAGTCCATTCTCCAGCAGGACGATAACGGTGTCCTTGGTCACTGCATCCGCGTAGATGTCCTCCACGTTGTATACATCCGGGATGTTCTTCACCACCACAACAACGTAATCGTAGGGGCCAAACTCAACAGCCTCCTTCACACTCTTCACATAGTGGTTTGGTCTCCAAGAGTCGATCTTCCCATAGTCACACGAGTCCAACTCATACCCGTTGGACTTCACGTGTTCGTAATCGGACTTGATCACCGCAGAGACCTCACAGTCAGCGTTCAACTGTAAAGTGTAGGCTGCAATTACACCCACACCTCCGAGACCAACAACGAGAACTTTCTTAGGCATAATTGACCTTCCAATGGATACCTTCGTCCTTGAGCTTGATAATTGAACCTCTCAGTGGGAAATGCTTCAAAGTCTGGCCCGGATGCCCTTTATAACTGCGATATTCGCCGAGGGCTGTCGCATTGGTTTATCAGCGCGCGAACGGCTCCACCTGCGAGATCCAGCTGTGGGTGTTTGGGGTGTCCAGGTGTTTGGGTATTTGAGGTGTCCAGGTGTGTGGGTGTCCAGGTGTTTGGTGTGCGGAAGGCCTTCAGCAGAAATGTCTGGATGTGTCAAGAGCGCTCCCTCACCAGGTGCCCGAACCGAGACGACCGGGGGACACAACCAACACGCAGCTTTGTTGGGCAACCAGTTAGATTCAGTAACAACACACTCTCTCTGTGTATGTAGGACTACTTTGTATCGTCCAAGAGTCTTGTTTGAAGCTTCTTACTTTGGAACTACAAACTTTTGTTATATCAACTGATAGCGCAGGCCCTGTATTGTTGCTGATTGAACGAGAATACTGAGCCATCGTGCCATCTCTCCTTATGGATATTGACTACGTTAACGAGGAAGGTAAGTTGAATCTCCCCCAGTTGGTTGAATATGGAGCTTGTACTGACACCACACCCGCCCCTCCAAGACCTTCTTGCTTTTGCAAAGGCACTGAACAATGACTTCGACACTGCTTCATCAACCACGCCGAGTGGTGGTGAGTCTGCGGTCTCGTTATCTTTACAGCAGCCACTGGACCAGCATGTGCCACCGGTGGAGAAGATCGTTTCACAGAACGATTGGGGCCCAGTGCACTCAAGACTCGGTGATGCTGGATCGCATAAGAAAAGAGATGAGTATTTCCAGAGCTGGTCGTATAAAGTGCTTAGATTCCCTATCCTTATACCGATTCTTCTATGGCTATGGGTATTAATGATTGCCTATGTGTTCCTACGGTGCTACATTGCCATATATGAACACTTCTTCAGATGGCAAGGGAAGAAGAAGCAATTGAGGAAGGCACTGAGAACTTCAAAGAATTATCAGGAATGGATCCAAAACGCCATGAACATGGATAAGTACCTTCATCTGGATTCGTGGAAACACAAGAAGCATTTCTACTATTACGACTATGATACGTTGAAGCTCACCATTGGAAAGCTCAACAAGTTCAAGCAACAAGGTGACATGGAACGAATCATGCTTGTGCTGCAAAGCTGTGCAAAGGCAAATTTTGCAGGAACTGAGAACCCATTGCTTTACTCTCAAACCTATTATGGAACAAAGGAGATTGTAGATGAGTACAACGCATTGGTTAGTGATTTGTTAGAGATGATCATCCAAGACCAAACCATTCCTGCATCAAATAAGAGGCTGTTCTTCAAGTCCTTGAACAAGAACTTTGGTAGAACTGCCCTGTGTCTTTCCGGTGGTGCAACGTTTGCCTATAACCATTTTGGTGTCGTTAAGGCCTTATTGGAGAATGACCTACTACCTCAAATCATCACCGGGACGTCAGGAGGAGGCGTTGTTGCTGCGTTGGCAACAACAAGAACAGAAGCTGAGCTGAAGGAATTGCTGAGACCTGAATTAGCTGAAAGGATAACAGCATGCACAGAAGGCATAACAACGTATGTCCCAAGGTGGTGGAAGACTGGTGCAAGATTTGATGCTGTTGATTGGGCCAGAAAGGCTATGTGGTTTACAATGGGCTCCATGACTTTCCAGGAAGCCTTTGAGAGAACGGGCAAAGTGTTGAACATCACAACTGTTCCAGCAGACCCACATTCGCCTGTTATCTTGTGTAATCACATCACTGCTCCAAACTGTGTGATATGGTCCGCAATGCTGGCTTCCAGTGCAGTTCCTGGAATCTTGAACCCGGTTGTGTTGATGATGAAAGACCCACAGACCCAGAAACTTGTTCCCTTCAGCTTTGGTACGAAGTATAAAGATGGATCGTTGAGAACTGATATCCCAGTTGAGGCACTGAACATGTACTACAATGTGAAGTTCAGTATTGTGAGTCAAGTGAACCCGCATATATCACTGTTCTATTTTGCACCAAAGGGGTCTGTTGGAAGACCTGTTTCTCGGTCAAAGACAGGACTGCGTGGTGGATTTGTTGGAGCTGGGCTAGAAAGCTTTATCAAGCTGGAAAACCGGAAATGGTTACAACTCATCAAAGGACTCGATCTGTTGCCTCACTTCATGAACCAGGATTGGTCCAACCTTTGGTTGCAAAAGTTTAGTGGCACTGTGACGATATGGCCAAAGTTGAATCCATTTGACCTCAGATTCATCCTAACAGACCCAGATGAGAAGAGACTGGGTGCTATGATACGAAACGGTGAGATGAGCACGTTCCCAAAGTTATTATTCATAAAGCATAGACTCAACATTGAAACGAAAATACGTACTGGTTGGAAAAAGTACAAGAGAACTCCAAAAGGCCAAGAGAACGGTGTATCGGGACATAATGAGCTACTCAGTGACTCTGGCGACGAAACAATGCCCCAGACCAGCTTGGAATACCAGGTCAAACTTGACGAGAAGAACGACGACAGTGACCACGACGGTGAGTACATCGTTGAAGAGGGAACGCTTGAGCCCATCATTGACCCCATAAACAATATTAGATCTACATTGAAGAAAAGACCCAATTGGTGGTGAAATCAGTGCGTGCATATATATACACCCCCTATGTTATCAAAAGAAACATCCCAGTGAATAAATCACCATCGTAGACTCTGCAAATTCTTCTCCCACGATCCCTGTCTATAGAACGATGTCTTGTTCCCGGGGGTTGGGCTTGAAAAGTTGATCGGAAAACCCCGAACAACGTGTTCCAGCCTGTAATAACTGCTCACAACGACAACCAGGGAAAACAACCACCAATGGCTCAAATCACAGCATTGTTACTGGACATCGAAGGCACTGTTTGCCCAATTACATTCGTGAAGGATTGTCTCTTCCCCTATTTCCTCAAGAAGCTTCCAGATGTTTTATCACTCGTGGAATTCCCATTGGAGTCCTCTTCTCAGGATTCGCCAATAGTGTCTGTGATTGAAGGGTTCCCTCCAGAGACCAGAACAACCAGAGAGGCCTTGCAAGACCACATTGTACAGCTAGTCAAGAACGACGTCAAGGAGAAGAACTTGAAGGCATTACAGGGCCTTGTGTGGAATGAAGGCTACTCCTCTGGCGAGATCAAGGCTCCTCTGTACCAGGATGCCATTGATTTGATCCAAGTACAATCTCGAAACCACAAGGTGTATATCTATTCCAGCGGGAGTGTTCACGCACAGAAGTTGTTATTTGGACACGTTGACATCAACGGGAAGAGTACCGATATCAATGGATATCTCAGCGGCTACTTCGACATCACAACCTCCGGTTATAAGTTTGAACCTCAGAGCTATAAAAACATCATACAGAACATTGGTATCCCTGGACAGGAGGTACTTTTCCTTAGTGATAACGTCAAAGAAGTCCAAGCTGCTTTAGAAGCTGGGCTGAAAGCACATGTGGTTGTCAGACCAGGCAACTCACCACTCACACAAGATGAAGTAGAGAAGTACAAAGCAGTCGATGACTTTTCCCACCTACAACTGTGATGTGACAAAGAGGTAAAAACAAGAGTATATTTTCACATAATGATAACAATTATAACAATTACTAATGTAGCCAGCACTTCTCTGATCGAGGTTTACTTCCTTTTTTCCGCTTGCTTTGATATCTTTTGATGGTTCTTGGGCCTTCGTCTAGATTCAAGCATGGTCATTAAACAAGATATTCGCAGCAAGCTCCTCATTCTTATCGCAAGCAAAGTATACCTGTACCACTGTTCCTCTGTCGAATCCCAACTCCATCAATCTGTTGATCGCATTCTCATCGTCTGGTGTGATCTGTGGTAACTCTTCGCCCTCTCCTAACTGTGGTTGTGCCAGTTCACCACCTTCAACGTCTTCCAGCCCTTCTGGGCCTTGGAGTAACATTCTAATAAACTCTTCTGGGTGCTGTTGGATAAGACTGCTCAACTGTGGATTCTGCTGGGCCAACATGGTCAGCAATCCCTCGAGGGCCTCTGGGGATTCCTGTGCAAGTCTTCTAAGGCCCTCAGCGGAGCCAAGGTCGATGTTTCCGGCAGCATTAGCACCTCCTGGACTTGAAGCATCAGCACCGCCAATTGCGCCCCCAGCACTTGCGGCAGCAGCAGCAGCAAACAGATCGCCATGTTGGTCGTCGTCATCTTCATCGGCATCCGCATCACCAACAACAACATCCTCTTCTACAATCTCCTCGATGGCTGTTGGGGCATCCGAGGCGCCTTGTTCTGCTTCCTGGCCTTGTTGATCTCCGCTCTGCTGAGCTTGTTGTTGTCCCTGTACAGGAACCTGAGCAGATTCTGGGATACCAGTCAAGAGGTATTCCACAGCACGATCTGGATTGTTGAAAGCAGCCCTGAGGGCAGCTTCCACCTGTGATCTTTCATAGCCCATCTCCATGATATTTGCAATGGCTTGTTCTCTTGCAGAACCAACGGCAAATGTTGAAGCATCAAAGCTCTGTGGTTCGGCAGAGGCACTGGATGCATCAACAGCAGCAGAGTTCGATGGTGTCTGTTGTTCTGGCAGAGCAGCAGCAGCAGCAGCAGCAGCAGCAGGCGCTGGTTCTTGAGCCGGTACCTGAGCTACTGGTGCCTGAGCTCTTGGAGCAGTTGGTGTTTGTGTTGTTGTTGGTTGGGCAGGTGTGGATGGGGTCGCCTTCTTGACAGCCTTCTATATGGACACAGCTGTTAGTACACATATTCATACGGCTCGCAACGAGATAACTTACTGAGATCATGAAGATCACCTGATCATCAGCCTTGATCTTTGTCTCCTGGATGGTCTTATCGTCCTGAAGAACTTTCCCTGTTGCAAAACATGTTAGTACGACCCTAAACGTGTTCAAGCCTGCCAAACACACGTACCGGAATACACAAACTTCAACTGTGAAGCCTCAACACCTTTGATCTCCGCCAACTTCTTCTTAGCGTCGAGAACCTGTGGACAAGTATGTTAGCATAGATCACCAATTATAGACACTAAAGACATCGTACTAACCGTCTCTTCTGGTGCAACTTCCACCGGGATCTTCTCCTTCTTAAAGTCCTTAAAGATGACTTGCATTGTTGATACTGCTTGCTAATGAGATGGAGCCAAGTCTCGAGGGTTTAATACCAAAGGTCGCGTTGCTTTTATACCCCGTGTTGGTGAATAATCAACTTTTCAAGCGGACACGGATGATTGGACGACGTCGCTATTTTTTCTCTCTTTGTGGTTTTTACGTGTGGTGCCTCTCTTTAGCGCAGAAGAGTGGCAAAAAACAACAATTACTACTTCTACAACACGACGCGTGGTATGGGACGCGTATAAAGCAGCTTGGCGAACTGAGACTGAGAGACAGTGAAGATGAGCAGAAGGCCTTTGAAGTACCGTAGTGATACGTCGTCAGAGGGGGCACCGGTGAGAGAGGCGAGTGCGATCCGGGGTCCCAATAGTGCACTTACGGAGTTTCTGCGACAGCAGGGCATCAGTGCTGAGGATATCAGGCGTAGGCACCTTGAACGGATAAACGGTGAAGAGCAGGGGGGTGAGGGAGAGGAGGATGGTGGTGAAGGCGGAGGAGAGGACGGAGAGGCGTTGTTGGAGGCTGTTGAAGAAGGAGATACTGTCAGGAATGCTGCTGATGAGCAGATGGCGCAGGAAGAGCTGGAGATAAGGATTGCGTCTAGAAGGAAAAGAAGGGCAGCAGCTGGTAAGGACGATGAAGATGAATACACAGACTCTGAAACGGAGGATGGCATCGACAACGACGGAGACCGTGTTACTCACACGAGAAGGAAAATCGTTGGTGAGTCTGAAAAGTGTGCCCACTGCTTCAACGATTTTGTCGTTAACGTCTACTCCAAGATCAGCGAAAGTGGTGGTTATCTATGCCCTGATTGCACAAAGAGACAACTGGACAAGGAACGTGCGATTAAGAAGAATCAACTCATCTCGAGGAAGAAAAGACAGAGGCTTGCAGTGGCACTGCTGGATAGACAGGACGTCAAGTTCCCATCGCTTTTAGACCTCGCGATAAAGAAAGTCACCGAGAGGATCTATGACGTTGAAGACCTTGGTGACATTGGCGATGTGAACATGAAGAAAATTGCCAAGATTCTATGCCGAAACAGATCATTGGATGATAACACTGTCAAGTTGTTCTTGAATACGCATCTCTCAAAATTGGAGTTTTGGGATTGTTCTGGGTTGACGTCAAAGTCGTACAACCAGATCGCAGCGTATTGTCCAAATTTACAAGAGTTAACTCTCCTTATGTGTGGACGCTTACACAATGATAACCTTAACTACTTCTCTACGAATTTATCCAAACTGACAAAGCTGGACCTCGATGGCCCATTCCTCATAAATGATGCTACTTGGAAGAATTTCTTCAACACTGTTGGTGATAGGTTGACAAGTTTCAAGATTGGAAACACGCATAGATTTAGCGATGACTCCTTCTTGACACTCATGGATAAATGTGGTGCCAATTTGAAGAGTTTGAAACTGTCTAGACTCGATGGAATCAAGAAGAAAGAGTCATACGATGTTATGCCAGCGTACTTAACAAAGCTACAAGAGTTGGAAATCTCATATCCACAACACGAAGATCTGGTTGATGATACGCTCCTGATCAATTTAATGAGCATAAACGGGGAATCTCTTTCGACTTTGATCCTTGACGGGTGCTCTGGATTGACAGATGATTTTCTCATCAACGGTATAAGACCTTTTGGTGGCTCTTTACGTCACATTTCCTTACAATTACTCGATCAAATCACAAGTGAAGGTTTTGTAGGACTGTTCCATGGTTGGAGTGATAATTATGGCCTAAATGAGGTTTATCTACGGAAGTGTTTTTCCTTGGGAGACGAAGGCATCGTCGAGATGCTGTTACATTCTGGGTCGTCACTTGTCGAGTTATCAATAAACTCGATAAAGGACTTAACTGCATTGACATTCCAAATAATGAAATGTGCAAATCTCACATATTTAGATGCAGGCTTTGTGCGCTGTATTGATGATGAGGTTCTTGAACTCATTGGCAAGAATTGTCCTCAGCTGAGAGTTATGGATTGTTATGGTAACAACAGATGTACTTCCAACGCTGTAATTAGAGAAGGATTAAAGGTTATTGGGAGACAGAGTGATACGGTTTGAGACGTGTATATAGCTTTATAAAAAATGGGTTGGGAATATAATTCTATCTCACTGGAACAATTCAGGTACAACCTCTGGTAGATCCAATATATCTCTAATGAGTAATGCACCTTCTGGAGTCTTTCCTAGGTCTTCATCTCTCTCCACGAAATGGATCGCTTTTTTGAACCCAAGACCCACTGCAGTTCTAATGTTATCTGCACTGTCATCGACAAAGTAGCAATTACTGAAATCTGTTCCACCAGCCAGCTCCAAAGCAGAGTGGAAGGCATTTGCGTTAGGTTTGCAGATCAAATCATCTTGAGCATAATCACAGTACCACAATCCGTCGAACATATCACCGATCCCCAGTAGAGAAATAACGCGTTCTCCGTGGTTTTTATAGGCGTTTGTGAATAGCCACATACGGTCAATTGAGCCACTCGATCTCAACGACTCGAGCATGGAGCGTAGCTTGAGGTCCTGGCTGAGCACGTTTTGCAATGGCAAGGCATCGTCGACTTTCCTGTTGTATTCCAATGCGTCTATTTTGTGGAATTTGACCAACCCTTGGATTGCCAATCCATATTCTTTGTAGTATTTGAACATGAGGACATGCGCATCTTCGTCATTGAGATCCAAAGTTCTCTTGAAGTATTCATGGATGTACTCTTGCATCATATCGTGTATAGCAAGGGATCTCTTGTACAAGCAGTTGTCAATGTCAAAGAAGAAGATCTTCTTGTTCTCTCTCGGAACAACTGGACCATAGCCCAGAGGCAACACAACCTTACAGCCAGGATAGTCCAATGACTTTAGATGTTCTTCATTCTCTCTCAGGTTGTCGTCTATATGTTTGTTGTACTCCTGTGAGGAGGAATAGCCCGAGATTTTCGTACAAGTCATGATGTTCCTTCTTATCTTTAGGTACGTCGTTGCTCTTGATAACATCCAAATCTCTGTAAAACGCACACAGATCCAGGCCACAACACGGGTATTTTGATCAAGATGGTATAAACAACTTGAGCGCTGATTGAGCCGTTTTGCACTCTCTTTTCGTTGTTTAGTGCTTCTCTGTACGATATTAAAGAGGTAAGACCCGTTGTGAGGACGAGCATATGTGGACAAGTTCAACACTACGCACGTTTCCCCGTCGGATTACTACTTCAGGAATACGCGTGCCTCCTGATAGAAACATCTTACAACAAATACTTTACGGATGTATGCGAATTGCGGATTCTCATGTGATCTCCATATATACAGCCCGGCTTGTTTCTATAACTGGAACAGTTCTGAATCAAATTGACCCACTTGGCTCATCACACAAGAGAAATCAGTCATCATCTCGACTACTCCTTTACGGTTTCATGGTGAGTCCTACAGCACGACAAAACGCTTTATTGATCTTCCGATATAGTGTAACGGCTAGCACGGTTCGCTTTCACCGAGCAGACCCGGGTTCGACTCCCGGTATCGGAGAGTTTTTTTGTTCTGAAAAGAAATCCCACTTATATTTTTGCCATGTCACGTGACTGTTAAAATCCAACAAAAGACCGACTCCACAGCCCAATCGATGTTCTGCACTCGATCATTTTAGGGGTGCGGAAGCGTAAAACGAAGCCGTTATCGTTTCCCCTTAATCTTTATCTGATTTCACACCCTTTTAGCGGAACCATCACGCTATCGTTACCCCTATGGAGTCTCATGATTGGACCTCTTACCAAGCTTCCCGATTCGTACATCTGATTGCGTCAGTCTGTTACCCTACTTGCGTATCGCCCCCGCCGCCGTCTCCGCCGTAGGGCAAACAGAAAAGAACTCCGCAGGCAAACTGCGCACAGAAAGGGAGAGGAGAAAAAATGATGGGTCCTTTTTAAACGACGGCAAAAGCAGAGAAAATTTTAAGGAACCATCAACTCATTCACAACATTTCAAGCCCACGAAACTACAACCACGTGATATCACCGTTGTTGAAGGACATATATAAACTTTACGCATACATACCTTGTTCGTTTGTTTGTGTCTGCGCCACTTGGAACGGATTTTAGTCGTACGTCAGGAACATAAACGAAGAGCTTAGCACTCCCATTGAAGAACGTTGGGTGGAAGAGTACATCCGTCGTTTGGCACATTTTTAGAACATAACGGCTCGATATAAATACCCTACAGGATATCCAGTTTAGAGAAGTTATACACAGGTTTTATCAGGAGAATAGATACATAGAGACACAAGGAGATCATAATGTTCAGACTCACGCAACAACAGGTGCTCAAGACCAGAATCACAGGTCAGGTGGTGAACACTGCGAGAAACTCCATCAACCACTCCATCAGATTCAACTCGGTTGCTATTGAGCGTACCCAGTCTCAGAGTAAACCACAGGACCCAGCTTCGCTCAGCTTCACCAATACCATCAAGAACGTTGCGAACTTGCAGAAGTCTGTCAACAACAACAAGAAGAACGATGTCAAGAGAGGGAAAGGTTACCACAACAACGACCACCATATTGATGCCTCGTCCCCTTGGTTCAAGCAGCTGTGTGCCTTCAGGGACTGTCTCTCGCACATTATTGACCTCAACGACCCATCATCACAGCCGTTCTTCTGGGACACTTTGAAGAAGGCCATGGTTTTGTATGATGATCTGAAGGGTACTCCAGATTTCCATGACTCACAGGTGAGTCTGCTCATATATGCCCTTCATACCGGTTTGAGAGCCAACAGAAACCAACTTACCAGATTGGCCAAAAAGCCAGATTATGATGCTCGTTCCTTCCATACCGACATGAACGAATTCATCAAGGCTTCTTTGAGACAAATAACCAATGATTTGCTGTCTGGTGTAGGTTCCGTCAACGAATCAGGTGCTATGCACTTGTTGACATCGCTGAAAGAGTTGAAGCTGGAGAATGAGGCTATTGCAGTCTGGAGTTCGTCCATGGAGAAGGAAAACTTGAAACCTGTTTTCCTCAGACCAAAGGTTGTTGGTGTCTTGTTACCAATCATGTACCAATGTGGTTCCAAATTCAATGACCTTGAAGAGCTTTACCATGAATCAAAGTCGTTAAACACCTCTCACCCACACTTGATCTCTGGTATGTTGAAGACATGCCTTGCCGCTGGTGAAAACAGAAAGGCGCTCGAGCTGTTCTCTGAGCTTTGTTCCTACAACGATAAGTCTACGTATTCTGCTCTTGTCGATGTTCACTTGGCTCTTATTGGTGACTGTAAGGATATTACCATCGCTAATACATTCTTTGAGAAGGCCATTTCAAGAGAAACTCCTTACAGATTGACACTTCATGTCAATAGTGTCAAACAGTTCATCCAGAACATTTGGACAGAGACTCATGATTTCGAACAAGTTCGTCAAGTTTGGGAAAAAGTTACCGTTTTCTATGGACGTAACATCCACCACGGTATTTCCTCTTCATTGAACAATACATTCTTTGATATATTCTTCGAAAATTATGCAGATAATCAGCAAGTTGGTTTGGAAACCTTGAAGAGTATCATTGCAACTTACAACGACATCAAGCCAATTGATGAACCATTCTTCAACATTATCATCTCCAAGTGTGTTGTTTGGAAAGATAAGGTCACGATTGATTCTTTGTACAGTGCTTATGAGCTCTATAACTTGAAGAAGACGCAGGTTTCTCGTCGTATCTATCTCAAGTCTCTTGGCTCTGTTGATGCTACTGCAAACGAGATCCTGGACGCCTGGTACGATCTTTTGTTATTCAATGACTCTGAACGTAATACCTATATTGCCAATGCTGATTGGGCTGCACTAAGAGATGCTACCTTTGCATCTAGTGAAGATAGAGCGTTGCTTTATGCTCAAATTTTGAAACAATTTCAATGTTTCTGCCGTGACCAGTCTCAGTTCAAGAGACTTCACAGTATCGTTAACCTTTACCCAGTTCTCTCGCCTTATTTGAAGGACTTGAGCAGTGTCGATGCTAGGGGTATCTTTGTCCCACAGTTCCAAAACTTGCAACGTCATAATTTCTAATGCTATTCATTTGATTTAATTTATTCCCTGTCTCTCATAACTCATATTCAAACTTTTTGGGGACTACAAACTGTATATATATAACTCTTAGGACCCATGATAATAATGAACATATATATTCTATGATTAGTTGTTGTAGCTCTGTAATTCATTTTGAAATCAAAACACAATGCTTTAAAATACCTCAAGACAAGATATTGTTGATGTGGAACCGGAAAGAGACTCATCATCCATAAACACAAGCTGGAATTCATCATCAATTGTATACTCAGCGTCTTCAAAGCTCTGGACTTTTAAAACTTCTTCCTGCCAGTCTAGTATTGACTCCTTAAGTTTGTATAATTGATCTATAAGTTCCGTGTACCGAGAAGCGTAATCGTCAAATCCTATGACGACAACGTCTGGAGTTGAATACGGGCTTTCGTTGAATGTTGTAACGTGACGAGAGGAGAGAAGTAAAAATTCTAAACAGGAGTCCAAAAGTGTGTTGAAAGTTTCCAGCTTAAGTTCCCACTGCATAGAATCATATGTCGGTACAGATAGCGTTGATATCTCACTGGTGATCTTTGACGCATCCTGTCTGAATTTGTATAGATGCTCCAACATCTCTTCATCTGTTTCAAGTGAAAGAAGCGTAACGTATGAAAAGTTCAACGTTGCTATGCTATCGTGTAAACGCTTGTATTGTGCTGAAGAACAAGTCTTTGCACATTGGTGCAATATAGTTTCTTCGAGTACTGAGAAGCACACAAGAACTAGCTCACAGAGTAAAGTATGATCCTGTTTAAGTCCTTCAATCATCGTTCTTTGGTTACAGTGAAGTTATAGTTGCTCCAAGTGGGCGTGTAAATCCTCTAAAGTTATTCCAAAGAACGTTTTATATATCAAAGAAACGAATTACTCATACCCGATGTGTCATAATTGTTTCTCTAGTTGACTCATATGCAAAAGTATGCAGCTCGATAAAAAAAGTTTTTCTTCCGTTGATCGGAGTCAAAACAAAAGATCTGTTTCGGGCCCTAGCCGAAGTCGCAGCATTCGGCATCCGGGCCCATAGCCGATTATTCTTATACAATGGATACGACTGTTCGATTCCAATAGATCTGTTTGAATTGAACCGTTGGTGTTTATATTAGGCTCAACGTGTATGGTAATGTAGCTATAAGGCCGTGCAATGTATGCTTGAAGACATTGAACTGCGGTGGTTTTTCTGTAAGTGACTTAGCGAGACCATAGAAGAATGCCTAAATAGAGACGAGATTATAGATCTCGAGTCAGTATGGAACGACTTCACACGGGTTTCCGTTAGTTCTGGGGGAAGAGGGAGTAGTGGAATCTCGGTCAACGGTATTGTAATTTATTTAGAGATGTGCTTACAACACTGAACATTAATGAATGGTAAACAAGCGAATCTAAACTGTTAGATGTACACTACAACAAAAGAAGAACAGTTGTTTCCAGCTGGATCAGCCTTATGGATGGTATATATTATACTCAGATGCATGTTAGTAACTCTTTGGACCTTTCATGTGTTTGTCTCCCGTGGATGTAAGCTTCTTTTAAATAGAAAACATCTCACTAGTTGGTTTTCCCCAGGTTAACTAGAAGTTGTCACTTCATAAAAGAGCAAAGGGGACAGAGATTACAATTTGAAGTGAAGAAAACACATCAGAGTGCTGTGAGATGTTTCTTTGATGATGGAGCTGAATCAAAAGACTGCGAGTTGTTAAGGCTTTACACGGAATCGTCTTCAAGTGTTGAGCTTTGTCTCATTAAAGCATTTAACCTATTTCTCAAGGACTCCCTTACAGACTTCCCTTTACTAAAATGTATAGAGACGTGGTGAATCAAGTCGAAACCTACTTTGTCAACCTTTTGGCTACATTTGATTGTAACAACTCTTAGAAGAGCTGTCAGAGCTTTCAGAACAAGGATTAACCACGCAGTAAACTTGCTTCGACATGGAATTCCCTGTCAAAAGACACTTGGTGGCAGTAATCCACGCCACATCCCACATCCAATATTACATGCAGAGTGAATTGTAACATGTGTCTCACATCTGAAATCAATTAACAAGTCCAGGCAAGACATTGATGCAGTGATGATGCTACAAGCCTATGTAACTATAATTAAGACCTACAACCACCCGAAAAACGCCATACTTAATCTGTACCACATCATACACACTCACGCATAGCTCACTAGTGAAAATAATTACTTAAACCATTCAACCCCGTGGCCTAATCCACTGCTATGCAATATTTAGAGGTGTCCCAGTACACGCACAACAGACAAGGACCCCCTAGCGTATTTGTATGGAAGGAAGCACGATGCAACTTCCAACCGGTTTCGGGCAACGGGACTCTAACGACTAATGGTGGAATGAAAAGCCCACGAGGGCTACCGCATAACACTGAGCTGTGCCTAGAAAGAGTTGAACTCAAAGTAGAACGCAGCGACACACACGTTGGTCAAGAAACGTTTTCCAATTGTAAATTGTACGTCTCCAAGTTGTGACACCTCGACGGCTCTACGCACTTCAAGAGCACATCTGCCCCCCCCCCCCAAGCAAATGTTGCACGGGTAACGGGATGAGGTTATTTTGACCATTGCTCTGCCACGAGGTTCTGTCACAATGGCGCCCGCTTCGCATAGCACACATGTAATGTCCAGATCGAATATTGCACGAGATGCCGGGTCTCGCACGGAACCACACCTACGCCGTATACACAGGCCTTCAGTCCACCAATGACAGGCACCTGTGACTTTGAGCACATACATAACACGACCAAGTGCTGGCTGTAAAGATATCAATCACGGATCAAACAGCGAGTGTGTGTAATCGTAGTGGTGGGCAATTTGGCCCTGTGAAATTCCCTGCAACAAGCGCACGGTTTATGGTCCCGCCTCGTTCTTTTAAACGCTCAATGACAGAGCCACTTGTATACTAACTTTACCTAGAAAACATGAAAAGGGAAAACACAGGCATCGCAGCCAATCATGGCACACCGGGTTGTGCCCAGTACTGAGCCACATGGCAATGGAAGACGGTACCCAGACAACCCATGAACTCTCCAGAAAGCACCGTGTGTTCCCCCATTAACATTCCTTTTTTTACGTCTGGCGTTAATTATGTTGCTTTCTGCGCTCGCTGCTGCTTCGTCGTGTGGGCCCTGTTTGTCTTGTGACCTGCACGTGCACCTCCTCCACACGTGTGCCAGAGACAGCGAGTTGGCAGTGTGCAATTGAGCAGTTCCAAATCTCTGTGAATATCTGTTGGGTAGTAACTATATAAGGCATCGTGGCGGCATTGTGAATTTGACAGCTCTGTAACCTTGTAGGGTCCACGCTTTGTACGAGCTCCACACCGTTTCCACGAGAACAACGAACGCGATGCTGCCACTTCCTCCAGATCTGAAGCCAACAATCATCCAGATGCAAAATGGTGATAATGAAGAGCCAGAGCAGAACAAGTTGCCGGAGCCTGTGCAGATGAACGGCCAGGGCGGTGGCGCCAAAGGCGGTAGCAATGGAAAGCCAAAGAAGAAGAGAAGACGTTCCTCGTCGTCGCTGATATCGCAGAACGAGATTGAGAAGCGTCGCAGAGAGCACAAGACCGCACACTCCATCATTGAGAAGAAGAGACGTATCAGAATGAACAGGGAGTTTGAGGCTCTCAAGTTCATGATTCCGGCTTGTAGAAACAACTTGAACTCTTCGAACAACAACGGTGAAGGGATGTACAAGCTCACGATCTTGCAGTCCACTGTGGACTATATCAGATACCTCCACAGCATTGTCAACTTGCAAAAGGATGAAATCTCCAAGTACAACCCTAGATGGGCACAGGAGGAAGACCTGGACTTTGCCAACGCTGACGTTGACACTGACAGTTACAGAAACTTGGAGAACGAGTACGACTTTGCCAAACTGTTTGATGACTTCACGGAGTACAAGAGTGAGCGTCTTGCCGCCGCAAGAAATGCGAGTTCAACTAAATCCCATGGAAACCTCGCCGACGATAGGCCCCTTCACGACACAACCAGTGTTGAATTTATCGACACAGCCGATTTGGGAACCATTTCCAAATCTTCCACCACCACAATAAGGCGTAATTCCATGTTGGACTTCAACAAGTTCCAGGCGCTGCCTTCGCCAATCATCACCCCAGAGCTATACCCACAACGTGGAACGTCGTTCTCGTCATCAACAGGGTCACACTCCGTCGGTAACAATTTCATCGCCCTACCATCGATGCAAGATAAGCAGGGGTCACCAACTTTCAAGGATTCCTTGGACTTTCAGTTCCCCAAGAACGCTGGGAACTTCCAATTCAGCCAGCCAGGTAAACCGGCAAGACAGTCGCAATCCTCGAGCCTCCAGGGCTCACCACAGAGCTCGCTGGACATCATCAACGAGAGCATGGCACGCGACACGGAAACATCAGCTTCTCAGGCACTTCTTTCAATGAGAAGGGATACCTCAGTATCTAACATCAGAACACTTTTGAACTAATAAATATAAACACAAACTGGTTTTGTTTTCGTCTTTCCCTCTCGCTATCTCTCCTCTTAGAACTAACCAACCGTAGCTGTCCACTGAACAACGCCGTAATTGAAGTACTGCGATGTCTGGGCTGCCATTTCTGGCACGTGACGATAGAGAGAATCCTCCAAAAAAACACCCCTACACCACGCGTACACCACGCGCACACACAGGCCCAAATCTAATGTGTCTCTTTGATTGCGGTTAGAAGACCTCACTCACAGTGGATAAGGGTTGGAAGCTATAGATTCAAGCCAATATGGGGAATACCAGCTCTGCACCGAGGGTCACTGCCCAGGACAAGGCTGTTTTACAGGTGAAGTTGCAAAAGGACAAACTAGTCAGGTATCAAAAGAAGATGAACTTGTTGGTGGATCAAGAAACCACCCAGATCAAAGTATACCTGCGCCAGGGGAAGAAGAACGATGCTAAAGTGCTGTTAAAGAAGACCAAGTATCAGCAGAAACTACTAGAGGACTCTTCCAACCAGCTCTACAACTTGGAGAATATGATACACAACATTGAGTTCAAGCTCATAGAGAAAGACTTCTTGAAGGGGTTGCAAAACGGTAATGCCATCTTGTCAAAGCTCAACAACGAGATGAAGGTTGAGGATGTCGAAAGGCTTGTTGATGAGGTCCAGGATAACATTGCGTATCAGGACGAGATCAACGAGATGTTATCCAACTCTGTTGTTGGACAGGACATTGAGGATGAGATTGATCAAGAGTTGGCGGCGTTAGAGCTGGAAGCAACACCATTGGATCAAAGGCTTCCAAAGATTGATGGGCTTGCCAAGGTTCCTGAAGTTGCTGTAGATGTTCTCCCACAGCAGAAGAAGGAAAGTAGCAAGGAGACGAGGACTGCATTACTAGCATAGAATGGTTAACTCCCAATGAGGGTTCTTTAATTAACAGGTATTACTCTATTTTATGTACAATTCAAGTAGTTCCAACTCATTCGTCCAACCATTCCAAAAATTCTGGAGTGAAGTAACTGATTATCAATCTTGCACCTGCTCTGAGGAATCCTTGGTGTGATTCGTATGCGACTGACTTCAAATGACAGATACCCTTCTCTGCTGCGGCATGTAGCATGGCAAACTCACCAGAGACATGGTATGCACAGATTGGATAGTCCTTACCAATCTCTGCGGCATCGCTCATAACATCCAAGTAAAAAGTTGATGGTTTGACGATGATACCGTCAGTTCCTTCTTCAATATCTCTTCTGAGTGCTCTTCTGGCCAATCCACGGCCTCCAGATGGGAGTTGGTAACGTTTTCTATCACCTTTGCCTGGAGCAGAACAAGCGGCATCTCTGAATGGGCCATATAAATTACCACTGAATTTAGCACTGTATGACATGACAAAGCATTTATGGGCAAGTTTGGCTTCGATCAAACCACGCTTGATCTCACGGACTCTGCCGTCAATCATATCAGAAGGAGCAACACAGTCAACACCAGCCTTTGCGTAGTTAACAGCAACAGCGCCGATTCTGAAAACAGATTCCTCTCTGTTGATGGTGCCATCTTCGAAAAGGACACCACAGTGGCCATGAGAAGTGTATTCACAGAGGCACACATCGGCCATGATAAACAGATCTGGGAACTCCTTCTTCAACAACTTGGTCGCCATGATAACAGGACCTTCTGGATCATCCGCTGAGGTACCAACCGGGTCCTTAGAACCTGGCTTCGTAGGAACACCAAAGAGGATAACAGATCTCAGCCCCTTTTCAACCAAAGGCTTAACAAATGGGATCAGCTTGTTGACACCGACTCGTCTTTGGTTTGGCAGCGACTCGATCAGCGTATCCTCATCTTCAATATCACTCACAAACAGAGGGTAGATGAACATGTTCTTGGTGAGTTGTCTCTCGTGTTGCCACTCGCGCGCCAAAGGGTGTGCATATCCTCCAGCAAGGATACTCGAGACGCTCGTCTCTTGTGGCTTGAGATATTCAGCTGTGTGGACCATCGTGTAGTTGTGTCTTGTGTCTTTGGGCTGAGTACGCTTGGTGTTTACAAGAAAGAGAGTGTTGTGCTCTCAACTGCGATAAATCTTTCATCTCCGAGACGTTGATTCGTTCCTCATTCCCAATCTGGATATTTGATCCGAAGGCAAAACAACACTCACTCACTCAGCGCACAGCACACATTAGGCTACAAAGCCGAGCAGACGACGATACCTCGATGTCCTGTGAAGACGAGCACTTTAACCACTCCCATAGCCACTCTCATTCCCACGGCGATGGGGATGACCACTCTCATATACCCCCAATTCAAACAAGCAGTGTACAGAATCTAAGAGAGCACATTGATTTCTACCAGCTGAGGGCGCTCAACTGTCAACAGAAGGATGAGGATCTACAACGCCTATTCAAGGCCAACGACGACAAGTTTGAGCTCAGCGGGTTCGTTGAATCTGATGCTGACTGTCAGCTGATCCTGAATATCCCGTTCAACGGCAACGTGAAGCTATACTCGATAATCATCAGATCCAGTGGTGAGTCTGCTCACTGTCCCAGAACGGTGAAGTTGTTCAAGAACAACAAGACCTTGGATTTCGATAACATAGCAGGTTCTAAACCGGTGCATAAACTGGAACAGCCATTGGTTGGTCCTTTGGATGATACGGAGGCAAACGTGGATGAAGATACGTTTGTTGAGCACCACCTTCCGAGATCTCAGTTCCAGTCAACCTACCACTTGACATTGTTCATCGAGGATAACTGGGATGACGATGAGGATGAAACTACAAAGCTATACTACATTGAACTTCGCGGACTGTTCACCAGTCCGCTGGCAAAGGATCCCGTGATAACACTTTACGAAGCTGCTGCTAATCCAGCAGATCATAAGAATCTGCTCCAGCAGGAAATAGGCCAATCTAACAACGTTGACTAATAATTATTATGATATGAATGCACATCTCTATATATTGGCTAAGAGAACGATACTCTGTACTCCTTTGGGTTGTCATGTGGTCTTCCATGGGAAAAGTTGGCCTCTTTAGTCTTGGTGTTCACTATAATTGTATACAAAGTACAACATTTGGCCAATCCAGTAACGCCTTCCTCTGGATACTTACAGATGGACTTTGGTGCATTGGCTATGTCGCCCAATCTGCTTCTGAAACTCTTGAAGCCACCCTCTGATCCCACATTAAGCTCCTTAATACGGTCATACCTAGCAAATGAACTCAGAATCGGAGTGTCACAGGGGAATTCTTTAGAAAGAGTTTCATCCAGCAAATGATTGGTGTGTGAAACCACCCCTGTATCATCATCAGGCTTAATAATGGCAATTCCTCTTGGTGAAACTTCAACAGAACAGTAACTGTTTACATCACCCATAAGAAGATTTGCACAACTGGCACACCCGTTCGATTCTAAATAGTCCACGGTCTTCTCAACACTCTCCTGCTCCAAACATTTACGAAGTGTAAAGTGGATTGGGAGTTTGTCATAGCTCACTTCGTTGGAGCTTATAGCATTGAGCATGATCGCCAGTCCCTCGCTGTTGAACCCATACTTTCCAATGATCCCGGCCTCTGCGAGGAAGAGGAGTTTTGGTTTCCCAACTTGCTCTAGTTCGATCCACAGGGTGGCTGCATCAACCTCAGGTATCCAGTCCCAATTCTGTCCAACATAAACATCTCCTGTTGAAGATTCCACCTGTGCCAAAGATGTACATCCATCGGATATGTCAACCATGGTGATCTCGCTACGGACATTGAGAGCAACGATATCCAAAAGATCCGTTCCTGATCCTTGCGCAATACCCCTCAGCTCGTCCAGTATATCTGGGTGCTTTTCGAGCAATGGTAGATATTCGGCAGCCCTTCTTCTGGCCTCATCCCAAGACACGTTCTTAGATTCTTTATACAAAGTGGAGTACACTTCGATAGCTTTGACGATCTGAGCCTTAGCAAAAGTCCCGTGGCCCAGCCCGATTTCCAAGGGTGTGCCAGAAAGCTTCACATAAGGTAGATGTGTATCATAAAACCTCCCACTCGCTACGGTTTCCATCTTTCTCGGGTGATGAAGCTATTCCAAAATGCATCTCTGTGTAGTGTGCAGTATGCTCTGCTTATGTATGCCCTCATGTGTCCGTATCCGGAAGTCGGCAATAGTCCCCAAAACGGTGAGATAGACGGAGATTAACAGTACAAGTCGATAAGATAAAAGTGTTGGCCTCAGTGTAAGCAGCCGGTATAGAGGTGGGCATTCGATTACTTTGAGAGCATGTCGTGCAAGACCGTCACCATCGCTAATACCTTTTCTTCTTCTAAGCGTGGACCAAGAACCTGTACGCCCACAGGAACTCCATCGCTCTCTGCCGGTTCGTAACAAGGCGAAGTGGAGCTATCATCAGCAACGTCAATGGATCTATCACTTGTAAGCACTGGGAACGTACAAGCAGGGAAATCGACAACGTTGGCGAATGGTGAATAGCACACGTCTTTGAACTCCCCAAATTTAAAGCCTGCGTGAGGGCTAACTGGCATAATTAATCCGTCTAGTCCACTGGATTGCCAGAGCTTCCAAAACCTGTTTATTGACTTTGTCCTTTCACTTTGAGCAACCCACATCTCTGAAGTTGGAATATCCCTGGCCGCTTGCCATGATGACAGGGCTTTAACTGGTTCCCCAGACTTTAAGCATTCTTCAATGACCCTTTTGTTGCCAGAACTTTCCATAAAAGCAGCATATGCAGCGATCTCTTCAATGATTGCTGTGTCAAATGGTACGCATTCTAAGCCAGCAGCCTGGAGTTTCTGAACCAGCGTAAGCATTGCTCTTTTAACTGGAGGTGTTAACTGCACAGGGCCAGCATCCATGACATAGCCAAATTTGAAATGGCCCTTGCTATCAAAAATTTCCCATGGTTTATTGACAGCATTGATGTCGTGCTTCCATGCTTCGTTCGCCATGGCCTTTGCGTAAAGCTCCAATGAAAACACGTCGTTAGCCATCGGACCATTTGTGGGCTTCAAGCTTTCAATTCCGAGAACAGGTGACTGTAAACACAAATGTGACGTTCTCTGTGTCGTCATTCTTAGCCCGTAGATCCCTGTAACCGATGCTGGTTGTCTAATGCTTCCCCCAAGATCAGAGCCAACGCCCAAGGGTGAACCTCTAAGTGCCAACAGTGCCGATTCACCGCCTGAAGATCCACCGGATGAAAAGTTTGTGTTGTAAGGATTAAGTGTCTGTCCAAACAGGTTGGATGCTGTTTCGATGTTGTACACTGCCGTCGGCGTTGTTGTCTTTGCTATTGGTATGGCGCCTTGGTCCACTAAAATCTGGATGTTTGGGGATGATACAGAGGAAGGATCATCGTTTGCTTTGGATACGAGACAGAGTGTAGTTCTCACATCTATGAGGTCGAACTCATCCTTTAGTGAAAATGGTAGCCCGTGTAATGGGCCCACCACTTTACCTGTATTAGCCAAAATTGCATCCAACTGTTTTGCCCTTGACAACGCCTCTTCAAAAAGGATCTCGGAAAGACAGTTCACCAGCTGTTGAGCGATGGCTGCTCTATGGCAGAATGCACTTACAACGCAATACGCCGACCATTGGCCTCTGTGGATGTTATGGAGGATTGTGGCCGTGGAAGCCTGTGTTATCTCCACTTCGTTCTCTGACAGGTACTTTCCAGGAATAGACACAACATTTGTTGGCACTTGCTCAGATTCGTCAATGATCCATTCCCTCGGGATGAGTGAGTACCTTTTAGCCCGGGCTTCGTTACAGAGATCTTCCCAGCTCATAATCGGTACCGCTGTCCCAAGCTGTTTCGAAGCATACGGAAGCTCTTGCTTGTTTTAGCCAATGTATGTTTTTTTTTCTCCCATTTTCTACATGGAGGTCCTGCCATTAGCTAAAATAAAATCATCTTCCGCCTCTCTGTGGAACATTCTACATTTACATATCTTGTATCATAAAGAAGAAGATCCTTCTATAATCATCTTCACGTTAAGTTAAAGAAATCGTTTATCGTTGTAATTTTGATTGTTATTGTTTTCATTTTGGTTTTTCGGGTTCTGTTTTTGTGGAATGTGTGTATAAATGTGGTTTTTCAGCTAAGCATCGTGTGGAATATCAACTTGTTAAACATGTCTCATCTCGGTGAAATAGTGCAATTGAGCAGTCACTTGTGAACGATGTCAAAGGCCATATCGTTTGTTTGTATGGGGGCTCTTCCGCAATGTCACTTGGTAAAAGGTCCACTCAATCGGTCATTGAAATCAAAACACACAGCGCTTAGTGGTGGTTGTCCTCTGGTTCCTCCAAGACGAACCATTCCTCAGAAGCCTCAGCGGCAGAACCGGTGGTGTGGGAGGCAACCTCAACCTCGGCGGCCTCGTAGTCAGCCAACTCAGCAGCGTCGATCTCAGCAGCTGGTTGTTGTGGAGCGACTGGCTTGGTCCATGGTCTGGTAGCACCTTCAGCGTCCTTGGCGGAGAGAGGAGTTGGCTTGAAGGCCTTCAACTCGTTGATGTACAAGTCTTGGATGATGTCTAGTGTGTGTTAGTCTACGTGTGTCCTTGTGACAATAAGCTAACAAAAAATAGGGGGAACAGGACTTCTCTCTCTTAACGAAAAAGAAGCTGGAGAGAGGCGCCCCCAGAAAGCAATTAGAAGTGTAAAACTCACTCTTTCTAGCTGGCATAGCAGAGAAGGCACGAACAGAGACCCTCTGGGTCATGATACGTCTAGCAGCGAACATAATTGACTGGTTTAATTGGTTCGAATTGAATGGAGTCCACCCGTGTTGATGGGGTGTTCGAAGGGGGTGGGCATTTTGTCTTTTAGATTTTCGTCCAGGAAAGCGAAAAAAAACCCTCCGAGATCCGTCCTCCGCGATTATTACCGTACTGGGTAACATCCGGGGGCAAGTGATGGATGGGAAAATTTCATTGGTTCAAAACTCTTTTCATGGTTAACGAAAGCAGGGCGAGAAAAGCAAAAGAGTGTAACCAACATCAGAATCGTAAAGAGGTTTGCACAGAATTTGAACTTTGTCACAATGCCTCGTTTCTACTGTGACTACTGTAATTGTGAGTGTGGTTTAAACGTTGTTGATGTTTCCCTGAAATGCAATGACTAACAACAAACACCGAAAGCCTACCTTACGCATGATGCCGCAAGTGTTCGCAAAAACCATTTGACTGGTAAAAACCATGTCAAACTTGTTTGTGATTACTACGAAGGTATGTGTATCTTGTTTCTATTACTGCACATGATGAATCATGCCCATACTGACTTATAACACTATAGAGAAGGCCAAAGAGCTTGGAATATGGCGTGAAAATGACATGCCGTTTGAACTCACAACGGAGAACCTGTACAGGGGAATTCCTGGATCTTCTTCAAAGCAGACACTTGATCTATACCGAATGAGCGATATGAAAACTCTCCCGCCTCCTCCTACGATATCGGGTCTCCCACAACCTCCTCCGAAAGTGCTACACGACTCAGTACAGGAAAAACGTCAACTCTTGGGGAACATCTTACAAACCATTGGTGAAACCTAGGAATAGCACTCCAGTATCTAGTGTGTCTGTAACGAAATCTAACGATCCTTTCCCATCTTATCAACAGGAGAAGAAGCATCACCACATTGATTCCTACTCTTGTGGGAAGAATCATATGGTGACGGTTGCTATGGCAATTGATAAATTTTGTAAACATTGTGATTTTACGTGCGCGAACCATCAAATGCCTCGAAGGAGAGAGAAAAAGTTTTCGTTTGCAATTTTTTCCTTTTCAGATTTCAAAGGTTGTTTTCCCTTTATTTTTGCCAGCAATACACATAAAATACTTTATACACAATGGCTCAAGAAGTTCCAACTTTCAAGCTCGTTCTCGTCGGTGATGGTGGTACTGGTAAGGTGAGTAATTGTTGATTGATTTATATCCCTGTCCGGTTTGTCTCGGTGATCAGCTGTTGCTGTTGAAATCTGGTGTAATGTTTTGATCTCGATGATTTGGATTTTTTGTTTGTTTTTGTCTGTTTTTTTATTGTTGTTATATTTCCCAAACACAGGGGCTGTGTGCCTTTTGTTTCCATTCAGTGCCATATGAATCTACTAGAGACTAGTGTGTAACACAGGGTGCTTGTCGCTGATCAATTTACTAACTGTTTAATAGACCACTTTCGTCAAGCGTCATTTGACTGGTGAATTTGAAAAGAAGTACATTGCCACCTTGGGTGTTGAAGTCCACCCATTGGCTTTCTTCACCAACTTTGGTGAGATTAAGTTCGATGTTTGGGATACTGCTGGCCAAGAGAAGTTTGGTGGTTTGAGAGATGGTTACTACATCAACGGTCAATGTGGTATCATCATGTTCGATGTTACCTCCCGTATCACCTACAAGAACGTTCCAAACTGGCACAGAGATTTGGTCCGTGTCTGTGAAAACATCCCAATCGTCCTCTGTGGTAACAAGGTTGATGTTAAGGAGCGTAAAGTTAAGGCTAAGACCATCACTTTCCACAGAAAGAAGAACTTGCAATACTACGATATCTCAGCTAAGTCCAACTATAACTTTGAGAAGCCATTCTTGTGGTTGGCTAGAAAGCTTGTTGGTAACCCACAATTGGAGTTCGTTGCTGCTCCAGCCTTGGCTCCACCTGAGGTTCAAGTTGACGCCCAATTGATGGCTCAATACCAACAAGAAATGGATGCCGCCACCGCCATGCCATTGCCAGATGAAGATGACGCCGACTTGTAATCACACCCGTCTTATTGTTTATACCGTTTTCTTTCGCACTATAAACTGTTGAATACCAAATGTTTTTACTTCATCGTCTAATTCTTAGTATAAAATGTAAGTGGTCTACAAGTAAAAGCTAATAGTATTAAAGCTCATTATATTAATAAAAAGAAACCGCCCCAAAACAAACAACGATTTGCTGTATATTGACCCAAAGAGAAAGAAAAAGTGACTAAGCACGTGAAGAAGTTCAAAAACATTTTTGGTGGATTGATAAGCTAATACCCACATTGGTTTGGATACTGTCTGTTATCGAGGGGTTGTGGGAAGATACCGTTGTAGGCCAATTTCTGGAAATCCCACTCACCGGCACTCTCCGTCTTCCAACACCAGAAGATCCAACCGGCGCCCTTCTCGAAGGCATCCAATTGTGCCTCAATATAACGTCTGTGGTTATCTCTTGTGGTTTGATCCCAAGATGAAATGTCTTGAGAACCATCGCAGGTACCATAGTAGGTGCTGGATTGGTAAGTTGCGTCGTAACGAGCGCCACGGTAAACACCGTTAAGCCATGGTGCACAATCAGTGAGAGCAGCGGACCATTCACCACAAACGTTCCACAAGTTCTCAGCGGTGGATTGCTCACCCCATTCGCAGGCAACTTGGACGTGTTCATCAATGGTTCTGGACAACTCACCAGTAGAGAACACCTGGTAGTGGTGGTGATCAATCACAACACCCCAGTATCCATCAGCCAATTGGAACTTATCGTTGAAGTAGCCCATGCTTTGGAACCCGTCATGGACAATGACGTTTTGTCTTGAACCAGCGTTACGGGCGTTCCAGTATGCGGTGTCCCAGAATTCGTTCAACTTGGTCAAATCCAAGGAAGGTCCCAGTGGCTCGTTCAGGAGTTCGATACCAATGATCACATCGTCATAGTCTGAACCTCCGTATTTGTCAAAGATGGTCTTCAAAACGTTCAAAGTGACTTGGTCATTACCGTTGTTCTGGAACTGCAGGCTGTCTCTCAAACCAGAGTTATCAAAGCCGTTTTGAGAACCTGGGGCACCGTGCAAGTCGATCCAGACGTATAAGCCTTGGTTTCTGGCCCATTGGATGGCCTTGTCCAAGTATTCAGCCTGGCCTTGGATATAAGGATCAGAGTCCAAAGTTTGGAAAGCCCAGTAACCAATTGGGATTCTAACCATGTTAAGACCAGTCCCCTTGATGCTCTCAAAGTCAGACTCAGTGATCCATGAGCTCCAGTGTTGCTCAAGTCTCGATGCAGTCAACTGTTTACCCAAAGTCTGATGGTAATGGTATTCATCCACAGGGATGGTGTCGCCAAAAACTTCAAATAACGAAGGGGTGATGTACGGTTCAAGCACAAGCCAACCACCAATGTTGACGCCTCGTATCTTGTCATTGTCGTAGTCAAAGCTACCTCTCTTGTACAGCTGTTGACCGCCACGGGATGGGATAGGAGTGGCGTTGATCAACAACGTCAAAAAGGATAGGCTCAGTAGTGAAAGTAGCATAGCTGTGGATGGTATATGGGCAATTGATTGTTAGAGGAGTAGCAAAGAGTCTAGAAGAAGCGTGGAATAATTATCCTCTCTTTTGTCAAATGATTTGCGTTGGCCTCTTTAACTCCTTAACTAAGTTTTATGTCCTTGTGCAAGGGAATCGAAAAAGGGCTTGAAGGGGCATAAAGGGGGGTGGGTTGTTCTAGAGCGAGATACCATTGATTTATATACAAACTTTCAAATCAGCTAAATTCACTACAAGGTGCTCATATCTGGATCAGGAATTCAGGTGAGACTGACGTCTTGATTTGTGTCCTGAAACTGTGCAGGCATGCTATCGGCCGTCCCATGCGGTGCGTGTACGCTTTTTTAACCAGCAATGCATAATATTGTTCCCTAATTTGGAACCGCACTTTTGGGTGTGGGTGGGAAGGCCGTACAGTTAACACAACCAACAAGGGAGTGAAGATAGTTTGTCTTGGAACACCCACATCCGTCAACACACGTGAGGCTTACAAGTTATAAAGGAATACGCACTTAGGGATACAGTCTTCAGAGATCGACAACGTGGATGTATAGGTGGAAAGCGTATCCCTTTAATAATACATGCATTGGAAAGCTCTACAGTTATTGAGTGATTCGTTTAGGATGGCATATCCAGTAACTGTCGTTGTAAACGTTAGATCAGTCCTTTCAAAGGTACGCACTGCGGGCGTGTACCGTGACTTGTGGTCCGTAATTTCGCTCTGGGACCTAAACCATTGGGCCCACGGGTGCCGGTGGAACAAGTACTAATTATAAATCGTTCCAAGTTTACGCGTTTCGCTCCTTTTTCCAGTGCGTGGGATTTATCTTTAGAACACGAAATTATAACGAAAATAGCGAAAAATAAAACTCTAACTTCCGCCTTTGATGAGTGGACGGCTACGCTACCTGAATGTAGCGTGTGATGACACCTCAACGAAGCAATGATAAGCTAACAAACACACCGAGGAGTTCAATCGGGGTTGAAGGCCACATGGAAAACACACCTTGGGCGTCTGGTTCCACTGAAACAAGTTTTCTCGGCTACAAGCCACCCCGTTGCTTGGCTCAGTGGCTCCCAAAAGCGTACAGTTTCGTATGCCACCAGAGTTTTATGTTGGAACATGTGGGAGGAAATTTCAGCCTTTTGTTTACTTTGGCGATCCTAGGAGGACACCCAGCACGCTGATCTCACTATGTGGGATTACAAACGATAGTTCCGGTCGACATGTCTGTGCTTGTAGCACACACTACATCTGCGAAGTGTCAAACGTTTACATCTCGCAGTTTGTCAGCACCTTGGATGATGACCCAGTTGCAGTGTAAACTCTCTCGTGATTGTTTGTCGAGTTCGCCTTATACATCCTGAACTGCTGGATTAAACTTAAAGTCAATTTTTGGTGAAGTAGACCTGACCAATACCCCCTTCAGATAACGTAGACCTTATACACATCCCCCTTTGGGATAATTGAGAAGATGAGTGAAACTCAGTTGCTAATAACATACAGATTAGAGTCATCGTCCCAGTTGAAATTCAACCACTGAAATCATTTGCAGACGCGACGTGCCTGCGAAACGCCCAGCTAGGTAATTTTGCTGCGAAATTGAGCCAGCTCCAGCCACCGCGATTTCATCTATCGTTGTGAATTAGGCGCAGTTAGAACCACCCTGTCTGTATGTAGAAGCGTGTTTCCTGCTTCAATTGATCGGTGCTACAAGTCTCCAGAGTTATAATAGAGCTCTGCAAGATGTGATATTTCTGTATATGTTGTAAAGTATTGAAAATAGTAGTAGGAAAACCGGATTCTGGCCTCGTTCAATAGCGCCCATTACTTCGCACAATGATTTTTATTCGTCTTCTCCAGGATCAGAATGTTTAGATGTTCGGGTGTTTGGTGTCCTGTGGTTTTCTTATTATGCACCTCTATTGTTCAACAGGCACCGCGAGCTGGTGCGCAAGCCACCTCAATTAATCACTTGCATTACTGACGTTTCTCTCATGGCCAACAGGGGATACGCTACATGGAGTTAGAAGCCTAGTTGATGCGCCTTTGAGTGGTTTTCGATCTACACCTTTGGTCTCCGCTATCCCCATTGATTAGTGTATAGTGTACTCTTGCAGGTTGACATATGTCATATGCGGTGTAAAACATCATTAGTTCGCTTCTTATACATTGTGCATCATAATAATCTGTCGTTTACATATAGTCATAAATCTAACATCGCTGGAATATCAAACTGAGAAGTGTGCCTTCATCTCGTTCTTGTTATCCTCGTACTCATCAAGGGCATAGCTTTCACGCTCGCCGAACCGAATGCTGCGGAAGAAAGTATCAGGTGGCGTACAGGTACCAAGTGCCCTTCTTGCGTGGCTATCAAGGTATGTCAATCCAACGATATAACTGGCATTGACCCAGCCAAACCCTTCAGTTGCGACACCTTTGAAATCAGCACCTTGGTTACCATACTCAGCCTCAACCCTATGGGGATCTGTGGCCCTTGTAACGTTGTACTTTTCCACAACTATACCATTGTAGTCAACAAATGCCTTCGTCATCAGATACAACCAACGGTAAGCAATTCTTCTTGCTACATTCTCATACCCATATTGTTTAAACCCTGCCCATGCAAGAATTTGCTGTGGAGCCCAACCAAATGGATAATCCCACTGTCTTGAAGGTCTATCCAATGATATCTCACCACGAGACTTTTCAGTACCGGATACAATACCTCCCAGCTCTTCAAATAGCGCTAAAGCCTTCACCAGTCTGGTTGCCTGTTCTTTGCTGGAACAGCCTGCCCACAATGCCCAAAAAGTAGTTGCTGACTCGTAATTTGTTTGCAATCTCAACTTAACGTTATAGTCAAAATACATTCCTTTCTCCTCGTTCCATAAATACTTGTCAATACGCTCCCTTCTTAATTTTGCCCTTTCTTCCCATTCGTGCGAAGATTCCACAATGTTATTTCTAGAGCTGAACTTATCGTTGAAATAAGTCTTGATCAGGTGGGCAATGTCAACTTCGTACTTGTATAGCAAAGAGTTCAAGTCCACAGTGGCGAGATTAGCACAGATACCTTCCAATCGATAAGACGTATCGTGTCCACTTTCTCTCACAGCCCTATCATGTGTAAAGTAATCGTCCAAGGCTGGTTCCTTCACTTCACCGCTGTTGTACTTCTCCATAAATTCCTTTATAGATATACCATGTTTCAATGCATAAGGTCCCAAAATGGAGTCAAAATGAGTAGCTTCTGTCTCCGGTGGGACACCACAACCTGAAGGGTGATAACAAGACAACCCTGTTTCAATGTCAAGTCTTGGTTCAGCGGTCCACACAGTCTTGTATTCCTTGATAGCAGCACGAAGTGCTCTACTCAAGAGGTCAAAAGCCTCAGGATTCTTTTGGCCACCCATTGCCTCAAACACTCGGATGGACATATCGGTTAGGAACGGTGGTTGAGAGCGTGTGAGATAGTAGGATCTGTTTGCATTGAGTATTTTTCCATAGTGTTCAATCTCAAATATAAAATGCTCAACCATACCTCTAGCCAGATCCACTTTACCGTTAATGATCAGCCCCAATGACTCCATATACGAGTCCCATCCGTACAGCTCGTTGAATCGACCACCTGGAACAACATACGGAAACGAAGCAACCTTATCTTCACCTGTTTCAGGGTCATAGTGGTGTTCCATTGCCAGTGCAAGCAAGCCTGGGCGTGTATTGATTGATTGAACATACTCCGGCGTGATATCCTTTGGTAGATATTCAACGTCCAGATTTAAATCTGGTTGTGCCTTAGCGGCTTGGGTGTAATACTCAAACTGATCAGGGCAATCATAAGGGATGTAAACCCTTGGGTTCGAGGGGATCTTTGTATCCTTAGCAAACACTGCAATCGACTTATCATCAATGCGGCGTGTTAATGATTTCCAAAACTGGGTAGAGATCAAACGTGTCAATCTATCAACGGGGTTCTCGTTAAGTCTTGCCTCATCTAGGAACATTTGGTTTCTGCCAAATCTCTTCGCAATAGTCAACTCTTGCAATAAGTTTGAAAGCATATACGTGCCTCTAATGTCTTTCTGGTTGAACCCGTTAGAGTTAACAGTGCCCAACTTAAGGACCTTTGGTCCTGTATCTTCAATGGTGATTTGACAGTTGTTATCGGTATCCTCATTACGCAGCAACTCACTTAGAGTAGCATCGATATCCGAGATGAAGAAACGGCGTCCTCTGGCTCCACCTTGCAGTCCTGTTTCATCCTGTGATCCACGTCTCTTGATCGAGTCCCTCACACTGTCTCTGAAAGTGTTGATATTGGACATGTTGTTCATCACAGACTTGGTTCTCGTTCTCGCCATTCTGGATCCCGCTGGCGCCCTTGCAGGGTCAGTCTTTGGACCATAGTAATCCTCGGCCAATTGGAAAGGGTTATAGTCCTCATTTGAAGATGTTCTGCGTCTGTGCCGTTGATTATCACGTAACTGTTCAGAGGTAGTTTCCATTGTCCTGTTCTGAATATGTGGATATCGTGTCTGTTACTTTGTCCTCTTAGAAGGTGGTCACCAGTTGTGTCACAAAACCAGCAGAAACCACAAAAAAAGCAAATGTCGGCTAGGGGAGAAAATGCCAGCGATAAAATTGACCTCCGCGCTACGAAATTTAGCCTAGTGCACACTCTCTGATGGAGGGGGAGTTATGGTAAAATTAACTGGGAAATTGAGACTCAATTTATAGACGCACAGTAATAGGATAATCCGTTCGTGTTCATTTTTCGTCCTGTTGGGAGGAACCTTTCACTTCTCTGTGATATGCGAAGTATGTTTATGTACTGTCTGCATTTTCAATAAGAAACCACGGATGCTTTAAGCCCCAAATTAGATGGCAGAGAAAGCGGTGAACAAATCACCCCAGCATTCTATGGGGGTTGTGTATGGTTTGTGTGGTAACCCGTGTGGGTTAAGGTTATGCGCTTGGTTAATTTTTCCGATATTCTGTGTGATCGTTTGCCGCGGGCTGCGTTCATTTCCCCGATACGCGCGTTTCTTTTTTCCTTTACGCGGTTGTTTCGAGAGGTCCGGGGGGCTTGTAAAGTTTCTCCAGTATGTTTCTCCAGTAGATGTGGTTGTATAAAAAATAAGAACACGCATACAGACCCACGCTTGTTTGTAAAGGTTGGCTTTTAACCCACACGAGCTGTCCACTCTGCATCCTATAGCTCTCTGAGCATGGAATGATCGACAGGTCAACGATCAGCCCATTGGATCTTGGTGAAATCACTTCTCGATCGAGAGTCTGTTTCATAATATTTGCCATAAAGGAAAGGGTTCTTGATAGTTCACTCCTTTCCAATGATTACCCGTGCGCTTAGATCTGAAGCGATCCTCAATCTCTCAGATCTCGTCCTGTTATATCCTCTGGTGTCTAAAAGATACACATGGTCATCCCCTGTTGAGGTGCTGAGATGTCCAACTTTTGTCAGCGCAAGGTGACATTTCACGCAGCTGACCCGTCTCCTCAAAGCAACAACATGCAGAGAATCACTCAGGCTTCAGATTATTTTACGTCCAGCAGCGGAGAGAAGTAAATTCGACCACAATTCAAGGTTTTTCCATAGACAGCATTGAATTGAGTTGCGCCATGAATCTCGACCTTGCAGTTGGCTGCGGTGTGAACACTCGTTTGAATTGACCATGATACACCACCAACAATTCATTAGCCTAAACCAATTATAATATTGCTTTGGGAATCTCAGCAGTCACTTTTGTAAATCCCAACATAGATCTCAGTGTTTATCAATTGTGTGTTTTCCGTATCCTTTAACAACCCCTAACACAGAATGTGATGGATCATAGAATTGACTTCTCAACCTTCAATTTTCTCATTTATCAATATCAGTCACGTGATCTTTGTTTGTGCTTGGAATTTTTCAGCTTTCTGGTAGGAGACACATTCAAATTTTTTTGTTGTTCCTTCTTTGAGATCGTTGAAAACAACATCAACAACAACAAACAATCCTCACTGTATAAATCCCATTAGTTCATTTAATTCGGTTGATTAACAATGTCTGAGAAGGAAACCCCTGTTGAGAAGGTCGAGGAGACCAAGGTTGATGCTGCTACTGCTAAGCCACCAACTGCCACCGCCGATGTCTTTGCCATGTTTGGTGGCGCCTCCAAGAAGAGAGAAGAGAAGAAGGAACAAGAATCCAAAGAGGAAGAGAAAGAGAAGAAGGAAGGTGCTGAGAACGAGGATGAGGCTCCAGATTCTCCAGATGTTCACTTTGAGCCATTGGTCACTTTGGAGAAAGTTGATGTCAAGACCAACGAGGAGAACGAAGATGTCTTGGAGAAGTTCCGTGCTAAGCTCTTCAGATTTTCCGCTGACTCTAAGGAATGGAAAGAGAGAGGTACTGGTGATGTCAAGTTCCTTCAACACAAGGAGACCAAGAAGGTGCGTTTGTTGATGAGAAGAGACAAGACCCTCAAGATCTGTGCAAACCACTACATCGCTCCAGAGTATGAGTTGAAGCCAAATGTTGGATCTGACAGATCATGGGTTTACAATGTCACTGCTGACATCTCTGAAGGTGAACCAGAAGCTCAAACATTGGCTATTAGATTCGGTAGCAAGGAGAAGGCTGATGCTTTCAAGGAGGCATTTGAGAAAGCCCAAGAAGTCAACAAGAAATAAATTGTGTTTTCATTACATTTTTAAACATACATATATACCCTTAGTTGGCATGGATTAATGAAATGTATCATGTGGAAATAACAATTTGCATCATTAAAATGGAAGACGAAAAGCTGTGTAGTGTGATATACATGGTACATAATTATACAATTTTCTTATACTCTGGAATCTGATCCGACTGTAACGTTTCCTCTTTTGAATATGCCTTTTTGAACGAATACTTGATCAAGATCCATGCCATTCTCAATGGGGTGAAATCTGGCCATAGTACATCGACAAACTCGATAACAACCCCTGGTGTGCTCACCTGCCATAGTAGGAAGTCGCTCAACCTCGACACTCCACTTGTTCTTATGAACAAGTCCAGTGGTGGTTGACCCCCAGTGTACAGGAGATCTGATATGGTTGCCTCGTTGATCTCAATGGGCGTCTTCATGTTCTTCTTAACTATATGCTTCATGGCATGTGTCATCTCATGTCTTGACGTGTATGGGAAGCACACGTTCAAGACTGCCCTGCTGTTATGCTTTGTCACCTCCTCGGCCTCTTTTAACACTTGACGAACATCATCTGGTAGCAACGACACATCGCCAAGCACTTTAATCCTCACTCCATACTGCTCTGCCAACTCCCCCTGTGAAACCATCTGTGCGAACCTCTCCTTTGCTAACTCCATCAGCCAATCAACCTCATGCTTACTTCTCTTGAAATTCTCTATGGAGAACGCAAACACCGTAGCGCTCTTAACACCACACTCATAGCACAGCTCCAGTATCTGCGCCATGGATTCAAACCCGGCACTGTGTCCCTCCTTCAGCTCAATATGGTGGTTCTTAGCAAACCGCCTATTACCGTCCATCACAAACCCAATGTGCTGAGGTACAGGGCCCGTCTCTATGCATCTGGCCACAAACTTCTTCGTCACGTTAAGCAGCGCTTGTGAAGCTGGAAAAGACGTCAGCCATTCCATCATATAAGCAGCACCAGAGTCTCGCTCTCTCTCTCTCTCTCTCTCGCACAATCTCTCTCGCTCGATGAAAGGTTACCAACACCTTTCGTGTGTACGTTTTCAAATGTGTCCAATGTTAAACGAGAGAGATGCGCTGGCCCAAATTTCCTTCCTCCTCTGCCCTTTTTTTGGTGCTTGTCTTCCCGCAAGGGCGCCCGCTAGTGAAAAATTTCGCTGTGAGCGCGCCGCCGCTGCTGAAACTGTCCAACCAGGAATTTTCCCCCCGAGGAGAGCGAAAACCGCACAAGGTGGGAAAATTAGCTGTTGGCAAGGGAAACGACACAGAGGGGAGAACAGAACGAAAGTCGACAGTAGGGGAGAAAAGATGCTTGGACGCTCGTTTATACGCCGAGGATCATCTTGGTCTGCTGCTGTGGAGGCTGCTGCTAGGCTGGTGACACCAGCAGCGATCTTGAAGGACCCAATCTCACTGGTTTCACATGAGATGTCCCAGCTGGCGAACAACATTGGACAGTTGATTGGTTCTGGCCATCCAACTTTGAACAGGATCAGCGCATATTACTTTGAGTCTCAAGGTAAGAAAATTAGACCGCTCATTGTGCTGCTGCTCAGTAGAGCTCTGAGTGAGATTCCATTGGAACAAAGAGACCGTATTAAAATTGACACTTTGGACATACCCGAGCAGCCTGTGTACGAAGGAACCAAATCGTTGACTGCTCTGTTTGCAGAACAGGTGAAGGACCCGGTCGGTCCTCTTTCACCTTTAAAGATACTCCATGGTATAAATCCCAACGTGATTCTCGATCCATTGACAAAACCTCACGAGTCTCTTCCGGAATTTGACTCCAAGCGTGGTATCCTTCCAAAGCAAAGACGGTTGGCTGAGATTGTTGAGATGATTCACACTGCTTCGTTGTTGCACGATGACGTGATCGACAACTCTGACTCTAGAAGAAACAGACCTACAGGGAACATTGCCTTCAACAACAAGATGGCTGTTCTTGCGGGAGATTTCCTGCTTGGCCGTGCCTCTGTGTCCATCTCAAGACTGCGTAACCCAGAGGTTATTGAACTGCTGTCGACCTCAATTGCCAACCTGGTGGAAGGTGAGTTCATGCAACTGAAGAACACCGTGCTACAACCAAACGAAGATATGATTGAAGATGACACCAAGGAGATTCCAAAACCAACAGGTGTCATCGATACGACTATCCACGAGTACTCCGTCAAACTCCCAGAAGGTGAAACCATTACCCATGAACAAAACGTCCAAGCTGCATTTGAGTACTATATCCATAAGACATATTTGAAAACTGCTGCTCTATTGTCAAAGTCTTGTCGTTCTGCTGCCATCCTCAGTGGTGCCAGGGATGACGTTATCGAGAATTGTTACCAGTTTGGTCGTAACGTTGGTCTCTGTTTCCAGATGATTGACGACGTCTTGGACTACACGCAAACTTCTCAGCAGTTGGGTAAACCTGGTATGGCAGACTTGAAGCTGGGATTGGCCACTGCACCAATCCTCTTTGCCTGGAAGGAGAACCCAGAATTGGGTAAACTCATCTCCAGAAAGTTCAAGAACCCAGGAGACGTTGAGTACGCAGTGGAACAAGTCCACAAGTACAAAGGTCTAGAAAAGACCAAAGAGTTGGCTGATCACCATTGTCAATTGGCCTTGAACAACTTGAGAAGTGCTCTACCTGAGAGTGACTCCAGAAGCGCACTTGAATTCCTAACAAATGCCATTGTTACAAGATCGAAATGATTACAGAGCCAACGACATGGAGGTTATAAAAAAACGCACAGAATACTAATCTTGTAAATAGTTCCTCTCTTCATCAGTACAAAACGTGTACTATATTATCCACTACAAGTATAAAAGTATCACAGTCCAATGTAGTTGACTCCTGTATCATCTGAATTAGACATGCTAAAATAAATAGAGAAACATGAATGTATTGCTTGTTTAATTGGTTTTTTGTTTTCGTTCAACTGTGATGCCTCCAACCCCATATCCCTCCTCTTCATACGTCTTTTCCAATGAAACATGCTAGTGCAAGAGGAAAATAGATACACCAAAGAGAAATCTTGAAAAGCTGAAGGCATTGGAAATGGGAATATCTTCGTCGTCACCTTCACTGTCACCTACACCTGAGCCTCACGGAAAACTCTCATCTCAATCTTTCCCGGTGAATTCGCTCCATGATGGAGCGCTTAGTTCAAGTCAGCAGCAAAGTTACCGTTGGATCTTTGGGTATCCCACTTCTCAACCCAGTCAACTGGACACAGAGCAGAGTAAGTCTTGAAGAAAACCTTACATGGCTCAAAGTCCTCACCCTTAGCGTTGATACATTTGTGGTAGTCCACATATGATTGCCAGCAGTGCTTGGTTTGGTTCTGGTTTGGGAATCTGGCGTCGAATCCGACGGTTTTAAGTGGGCTCTCAGACATTGTTTCTTTGTTGATTGAGTGGTTGTGTAACGTAGGGAAGGAGACTGTGTGTAAAACTTTCTTTGTTTTTTCGTCTGACCATTTTTTTCTGCTTCCCCTTCGCTGTTGCCTAATGAGAAAACCGCGTGTTTGAAATTTCGATTTCGCTGATTGGCGGATATAGATGCTCATTCCGGGATGGTCACGTGGCACGGCACGTGGTCAGTCTCTCAATTCCGACTGGTAAATTAAAGTTTGGAGGCCGAAGGCATAGAAAAAAAATTTGGCACCTCCGATGAGCTTTTGCCAGGTTTATGTCTCGTTCTCTTTCCCCTTTGCACTGCTTTGTTCTTATGGAAGTAGTGTTGTAACACTGATATGGTGAAGATTAAAGGTTCGAAGAAGCCGTCTTTGAGTCAGTCGTTAGACTCCAAGCTGGCCAATCTCTTGTATAAGCTGTTGGACGAGAAGACACAGGAGAATCAACGGAGAGGGACGCAAGAGGATGACGATGAGTTTGCCAACATCGCTCTTGCCAGAGATCTCCAGGTTGGCGATGCCATGGTGTACGTTCAGCAGAAGGATCTGTCGCTACAGCGAGTGAAGAAAGTTGTGCTGGAAAAGACCCTTGAGAAGATCATCAGAGAGATGAGAGAGGAGGAAAGAATTGAAATGCAGAATATCCTCGGTGAGGACGATGCCGTTGATAGCGACTTCGATGGAGTGGACGTTGACGAGCTGATGGAAGTGAAGGATGATAATAAGATGAATAAGTCGGTGGTGAATGTGTGGAATATCAAGCCAGCTGACGTGCCAATGGAGACAAGCGTAAGTGCGACTCCGTTAGAGACACCAAGGGAACAAAGTGGAGATCAACAGGAGAACACACCGGCTGTGGAGGAAAAGAAGTCCAAGAAGAGATCAAAGGACTCTTCTAAACCTTCAAAGAGACAAAAGGGTATGTATTCCATTGTCAGTGGCCTCTAGTTTACAATACTAACACAATTACAAAAGTAGACAAGGATAGAGCACCTCCTTCGTCGTCACTATCAGAAATGGGTGGTATGGATGAAGTAATAACACAACTGATGGAAATCGTTGGAATGCCTATACTGCACCCGGAGATTTACAAGACCACGGGTGTAGAGCCTCCGAGAGGTGTTTTGTTACATGGTCCTCCAGGTTGTGGTAAGACTACAATTGCAAATGCCCTAGCTGGTGACTTAAAGGTTCCTTTCATAAATATATCAGCTCCTTCAGTTGTTAGCGGAATGTCAGGTGAAAGTGAAAAGAAGATCCGTGAGCTGTTCGAAGAGGCAAAGACATTGGCACCTTGTATAATCTTTTTCGATGAAATCGATGCCATCACCCCAAAGAGAGAAGGAGCTCAAAGAGAAATGGAGAGAAGAATCGTGGCACAAATGCTTACATCTATAGATGAGCTAAGTCTCGACAAGACAAATGGACAACCGGTAATCATCATCGGTGCTACAAATAGGCCAGATTCATTGGATCCAGCGCTCAGAAGAGCTGGTAGATTTGATCGTGAAATTTGTCTGAACGTTCCAAACGAAGCATCAAGACTGCACATTTTGAAAAAGATGACTCAAAACTTGAAGATTGATGGTTCTCTCGATTTTGCTAGACTTGCAAAGGCAACACCGGGTTACGTTGGTGCTGATCTCAAGGCATTGACAACTGCAGCTGGTATTTGCGCTATCAAGAGAATCTTTAGTAATTTAACCATTGAAGACGATGTCAATTCACAAATGGAATTGGAGTCTCTCTCCACGATTCAAAAGTTCTTACTGAGACATCCAACCCCATTGACTCCAGAGCAATTGGCACCTCTGGCAATTACCTACGAAGATTTCCTTGTTGCTTTACCAACGATTCAACCTACTGCAAAGAGAGAAGGTTTTGCGACTGTTCCAGATGTCTCTTGGGAAAACGTTGGTGCTCTTTCCAACATACGAATTGAACTCAATATGGCCATTGTCCAACCAATTAGAAACCCTGGTGTCTATGAGAGAGTTGGTATTCATGCACCAGCAGGTGTCCTCATGTGGGGTCCTCCGGGTTGTGGTAAGACGCTTCTTGCTAAGGCTGTGGCTAACGAGTCAAGAGCAAACTTCATCAGCATCAAGGGTCCTGAGCTATTGAACAAATACGTTGGTGAATCTGAAAAGGCTATTCGTCAAGTCTTTACAAGAGCCAGAGCCTCCGTGCCCTGTGTCATTTTCTTTGATGAATTGGATGCGTTAGTTCCAAGAAGAGATTCTTCTCTTTCAGAGAGTTCATCCAGAGTTGTCAACACCTTGTTGACTGAATTGGATGGTTTGAACGATAGAAAGGGTATTTTCGTCATTGGTGCAACAAACAGGCCAGACATGATCGACCCTGCTATGTTAAGACCTGGAAGATTGGACAAGACCTTATTCATCGAGCTTCCTAACGCACAAGAAAGACTGGATATTCTTAAAACTGTCATCAAGATGAACAAGACACCATTGGCACCAGAAGTTGATCTATCAGCGATTGCCCATGATGAGCGTTGTCGAAACTTTTCTGGTGCAGATCTCTCTGCTTTGATTAGAGAATCCGGTGTAATTGCCCTTAAAAAGAAGTTTTTCCAAAAGCCAATTGATAACCAAGACGATATGATGGATGATAGTGATGATGCCATATTGGTTACGCCTGATGACTTCGAAAGAGCTCTCAATAGCGTCAAGCCTAGTGTTAATGACAGGGACCGTGCAAAGTACGAGAAGTTGAACAAGAAAATGGGTTGGTCATTAGCTTCAGAAGACGTCTCAGAGGCAAAATCATCAGATTAATATTGAGGCTATATCTTCGAAATTACACAAGTACTCTATACTGTAACCATATATTACATTTGTCCACGTCTCTGTACATTTTTACGAACTTTCCACTTTTTCTCAAGTGATGAACCCTTCTCAAAGGTGATGTATGGAAGCTGCCTCTTGAAACGTTTCACTATTTCGTTAGATGCAATCTCCCAGATGGGTAGGTCGGTATTTCCCCTGACCATTATGATTGCCTCTTTTGTGAGGTCAAGAGTTCGAAATTGGGGTATGTATAAATTCATGATCTTCTTTTCCTGGTCTATAGAATGGACTAAGGCCAATCTGAAGAACTCTGTGCTTAACTTTATGAATTCCTTGTATGGCAATAACGGAAGTTGTCCCTTGTTGAAGAGTTCGCACTCTTCAAGATGGTCTCTCTTAACCTTGAATATCCCGACAATAGTGGCCTCTATGGATCTTTCCAAATGATCCATCCCGATACCAGTCTCTTTAAGGTGTGTTAGGGCACTGATACCAGTTGATACACCATAACTCACCTGAATAGGTGGTGAGAACAGCAACGGTTGGAAGTCAAATTTGAAGTCGTCAATCTTGTGAAAATAGGCCATGGTTTTCAAGAGTCTCAACTGTGATGAAGAATAACGGGATCCACTGTGATTAAAAGACCCTTGCAAAGGAATCAAATTAGTACCTTTTGGTATATCAATATCAACTCCCAATGTACCTGAGTTTAAATAGATGACATGGGTTGGTTTCACTCTTTCGATTAAAGTACGTGTCAACTCGAGCCCATATCCTTTGATCCATCCGGGTGTATTTATCAGTAGTGATTCATGTTTAAGCTCACCATCTGATTCATAGCTTCTTACCAGTTGTTCAACTAGGAGGTTATATCTCGTTGGTTGGTCCTTTGGGGAATTAAACCCCACATAATGACACTGAGTTGAATCTGTAGACGTTAAAGAGAGGTGATTCCCATGTTGCACTTCAGATATCTTACTGAGCGATATGCAATCAGTACCAGAATACTCAGGTTGACCTGGATCCAAATCCATAAAGTTTATGGGTAATTGTTGCAATGTTGGTGAGAGCATGTGTTGTACCAACAGCCTTAGAAAGGTTGATTTACCGGAATTCTTACCTCCAATGACGATGACTTTTATACTCTGATCATTGGAATAAAGTTCTGTAAGTGACTTGATCACATCCATCCAATTCTTGTGCTTTATTACAGAAACGGTATTGTCAGGTTTCGTTATTGGATAGAATGTATAATCGCTGAAAGCCAATTCATATTGGTCCAACAGTCTCAAGCTGTCCTCTGCAAAGAAGTTGTCAAACTGCCAAAACAGGTTCTTGAAGAGAGGACACACCCGCCCGATAGACTCAAGGTGTGTATCCAAATTTGTCAGTTTAATAACGGATTTATAACCTGGTGTGAAGAGATGTTGATTCTCCTGTGACTCTTTGTTCTCCAGCAGAGATGAGTTGAGCACTTGTGTTGCTTGTATAAGAGGTATTGAACTTGACGAAGGATTGATGAACTTCATCGGCTCAACGCCAGAATGATATATTACACCATTTATGTCAATAGCACCTCTTTGGATCTCTAGTACGAATTGTCCTTTGACAATGAGATTCTGATTGGACTTGAGGCCGAAGATCACATAGTCATGCCCATATATGGTATTATCGTCATCGAAAGAAAAGTTGGACGATATATACTTCGACTCCTCTATGTGTATTGATGCTGCTGGAGCAGACACAAGCCTATGCATAGGTTCGGAGGGCTGTTCTACGTCTTCTTCATCTTGGTCACTGTCCTGTTCGTCCGATGAGTTCACCTCATATGTAGGTATATCACCCTGTAAGGCCTGGAAAGCTGCCCAAAATGTTAGTAAAACTGCAACCTCGTTGATCTACCCGTATTCATACATACCACTCTTATGCATCTCTACCACACGTGAAGTCGGCTTAACATATAAAGAGCACACAGAGCAAGAGATGCTGCTGTGGGTCCGTAGTAAAAATTCTATGCTTATATGGGGTGTCCGGGTGTAATTGTTGATCTGTTTTTGCATGTTTACGTTTTGGTTTGTTTGTTTACATTTCTCAACCGAGGCGAACCAGTTGCGGTTAGACGACTAAAGCGACCAATGGACGACATCAAAAACGCATCAGAACTTGTTAACTCGGTCCTTGTTGCACGTGGTTATAATAATGATAGACTGCTATTCCCATCTATCGACACTGTGGAGGATGCTCAGGGCAACGATAGGGCGGTGCTGAACACGATATACGCTCTCTTACAGGAGCTGGACAAATCACAGAACGAACGGGCATATTTGAACGAGGTTCTACGTGACAAAAACGAGATCATAAAGCATTTTGAGGACTCTAATACCGAGCTGAACTCTGCGACAAAACGGCTCCAGAGAGAGTTACAGTCCAACAGGAACGAAGTTGAACTGCTGAATCAGCGGGTAAAAGCTATTCACAGGTCTAGAGAAAGTGCCAAGTTTGAACTTGTTAAGGAACGTAACGTTGTCAACTCTTTGAAGACCAAATATGACACGGATATGCGTAGGAAGACGGTCATTATCGAACAACTCCAAGACAAACTTTTATCAAAGAGAAGGAAGTTCTTCAGTGTGATGAACGATAACAATTTTGCGGAGGATTCACCACCCTTGTACGATTCAAAGATACAACTCGATAGAGAGCTGGAGTCTATGATGGTCAATTTGAGTGACTTAATCGATAAGCTCACTTTTGAAAACTCGTCTTCCGTTAAACTGCTCAATTTTGTCGTTGGCTACCTAACGGTCCTGAGCAACTACAAGAAACACGACACCTCAAACGTCCCACCTTCACCAAACTTTTTCCTTGAAAATTTGGAAAGAGAACGACAAGATGCAGATAAATCAACAAGCACTACACATATAAGGCATTTGACAAATAGTTCCAACTTGGAAAAGACGTTAATAGAACAGTTGAACAAGTTATATGAAGGAGTCACCATGGATTTCATGATCTCTGAGAGAGAGAGTAAATCTCTTCAATCTTCCAAAGTGGTACAGTTACAACAGACAGTTGAACAGTTACAAAAGAATCTCGACAGTGCCATTGAAACTAACGAAGAATGGCGCAGGAAATTCGATGGGATTCAAAGGAAATCCAACCCACCGGAACAGAAATTGGCAAAACAATAATGACACGGTGGAATGCAAATGATATAGAAAAAACCATTGGTGGTGACATAAAAGAAAATCAGAATATTAAGAATGAACGAATGGACGTGACACATGAAAAGGTGGTCGTTCCAGCCCCATGGTGATTAGCACATGAAATCTGTATAGATGTGCTTGCGTGTGTGAAAGATTGTACACCAAACCCCAGGGGATGAAAACGACATGACGAATTATTCATAAGCAGCATAAAAGGATGATAAAAGAGGCATTTGGGGGTCCTCATATTAGTTTTTCATCTGTGATTTCATCTGAATATCCGTCATCTTGGTATTCAATGTCATCCTCATCGTCATCTATTCCGAGCTTCATCTCCTCGTCCTCCTCTTTACAGCTGCGTAACTTCACAACGAGGAAAATCACAGTGATCAACAACACTGACAAAAGCATCGAAAAGAACATTATGAGCAGCATGGTGAAGCTCGAACATTCAACCTCTTCTTTGCTGATTGAGTATTCCGTCGAGGAAGACGTGAGCGACTCTGGGTATATGAGCTTGGCAATGTCAATGAACATTGTATCGGTTTTGATTCTTGAACAATGGGTATCTCGGGACGTCTCGTGTCAAATATCGCGTATTCAAAACCGTTGAATACAAGTGAAATATGAAACAAAAACTAATTGGAGTAGTCTGTGATGTTGTGGATATGTGTTGCTTATAAGGGGGAGAAACGGGAAATCTAACCAACTTTTTATACGAGTCAGCCCTTATTATTTTTTGGTCCTCTTTGCCCTTTTGTGTCTCACAAGATTCTGGGTTTTTTCTTGCTTTTGCCCTTTGCTTCACGGGCCGGTTATGCTTGAAATTATGCGTTACAGCCGCTTTAAACGATGTACGCGTCTTCGGGCCTTTCGACTTTTTTTATTAATTTTGTTGGCTCTCTGTTAGAGGACTTTCTTAATCGGGTAATGTAATTAAATAAACCTGTGCGGAACGGCATGGCTAACGTTTATCAGATGTCAGATTTGACCGTTTTGCTCATTCCGTTGAACTGAAGGATTTTGGTTTGAAGCTTCTCAGCTCTTTCGCAAGTTCCGATGTTCGTTTTGTTTCTTGGTTTTCTTCCGCCTTGGAAATGACACAAAAGACGTAAGCGTCGGGAAACGCCAAAATGCAAACAGAGAGGTTCGATCGCGAGACAGGCTTTCTGGTATGGACAGAATGATCACACGTCTTGATGAGCGTAGAACCCTCTGTTCTGAATGAAGAGAGAGTGTGTATACGATGGGAAGTTATGTTGGTGTTCAGCGGGGCTTCAGGTTGCTGAAAGGAGTGCGTATGTACATCGTACTACTATAGCACTAAGCTGGGATAATACAATGTACGCGAGACATGGTGTGAGGCTCAAAATGGGAAGAGAGTTAGGTACATTGGAGGGAAAAAGAGACCCCCGTCCCTTCGTTTAGAAAGAGAAAACGGGCCTTGGAGAAGAAAAAACAGCTCAACATGCACGGCAGAATGAAGTGATTTTTGGTAGACGCAGGCGCCGGACGGCCAGAGGGTTCCTACTTATCCGGTGGGAAGAGGAAAAAACTTTTTACATGAGGGTACATTGTTACATAGCTTGCGTTAATTAATTACCTGCATTTAGGTCAAGTTGGACATGTTTTCAGTTAGCCCAATTGAGAAGGTCTTGTAAACTGTTTTGGATGAGGTGTTATCTTTTAGGTAAAGCAATCGGTTCTGACAGTGCTCTTAAAGTTGGGGTAAGTTGCCTAACAATTGTTAATGTGCACCTCAATTTGTCGAACTGGTGTACATGTGAAGCTCATATAGACGGAACTGTCGATCTGTGAAAGACGTAGTGCCGGCATTTATTGTCTCCGTGTGTGTGTGTTTTCAACCCTTATGATCTTGTACACTATGTACTGTGTTACGCGTAAATCGCCATAGAGTTCAGCCGGGTCGTTGAAAGGAGAGACCTCATGGTGTTCTTTTAGGGTGTTTTTATGAAAAAAGTGTTGGGGCTTACTTTAGACTGTCATCTGGAATTGATGGGATTCCATTGTTCATAGGTGCAATTGGTGGATTCTAATCTATTGAACCGCCTATGCGCATATAAATTAAGATATACAGTAGGCAAATATTCTGATCGCTGTTGAAGCACATTTACCGAAAGCAAGGTCAACGGCCATGGTGAAAGTGGCTAACAGAGTATCACTAACTTCATCACAGTGTGTAATTACTATCTTCAAGATGGACTCCCTACATATATATACAAACATCTATGCTGTGTTCACGACTCATTTCCATAGAGTTCACTATTGTAATAGTCATGATGAAATTAATCATCTCATCCCAGATGGTGGGCTCAAAATGTATAGCTTTTGATCTGAATACTCAGACATCTGTTAAGATCTAAACTGTTCACAAGTGTGTGGAATCCTGATACAGCTGCTCAGAGGGAAAGCTCGCTGAGGAATTTACAAATGTTTCAAAGCTCAACAACATCCCAAACCTATGATCTTCCTAACATCCAATCAGTATGTAAACCTGTGTTTCAAGCAGCACTATTAATCAGTTAAGTGAGATGGCCTTGGCTTTCATGTTCGTTGAAGTATACGACTTCGAGTCTGTTGGACTCTGAAGAAAATGCTTCTACGATGTAAGCTATCCGGGTTCGGAGGTGATTCTAATTACTTCCTATGACTGTCGTGCATTCTGACACTAGTTCGGCTTTATCTTTTGTCAAGGCTATTGTTCTGCTACTGCTTTAACTCCGGCTTGGGATCTTTAATCTTGGTGTCCAGGTGTTCCCGTCACCCAGACAACGTGACTTATATAGTCTCAACATGCAAGCTTAAATTGAGCTACCAATAATGTCTACCGATGAACTTGAAATACTACTCAGAAATATACAATACAACCTCCCAACTTTTTGGATGTATCATCTGTTGGTTCAGGTCAGAATTACTAAAGAACTATATCCTGTCCGATATTTGCTATTTCTCAAATTTTAATTAGTCTTCTGCTTTCCCTGAAGAATAATAAACCTGTCTTAAAATCTGCAAAAATCTACATAACTAGGTACTTTTGTTTATTATAAACGCATTGATACTGAAGCTTCACTAGAACTATGATAAATTCTGATTAGTCATACGAGAGAATACATATTACCAAGTCTGTGATGACAATGATTCCAATTTAGTTCATGTTGAACTGCCATATTATAACAATAACGTAGCACGCGTCGTGTTCTCTATCTGATCTTCGTAAAGTCGCAAGAAGTCAACATTACAGAAAGATGCATAGGTGTCTCGATTGAAACGATCTTTAGTTTAAGAGTTTTACCTGAGAAAGTCAGCGAATGAGATGAGCGTGGATTTCACCTTCTTTACAAATGAGGGATGAAAAAGCATGACCAACCTTTAGTGTTAATTGAAAGACGTATGGCAGAGAATTCACACGATAAACGATTATTAACCATGACACTAAACGGTATATAGTGATGGTTGTAGAGTAGTTGTAGCAAAAGTGTCCACTTTCATTCTTGTAAAAGACAGAAGATAAAGTGTGTTTGAGGATCCAAGAGATTTATACTATTTTCCTTCTTGAGGTGTAATGCAACTGGACTTAAATTACATCTAGTTTATCCATGTTGTTTTATGAGGCGAAGAGTCGTGTGTTCATGTTTACCAGGAACCAGAACTTTCATGCTTGTAACTTTTAACTTATGAGAAATTATTATAGAGATTCCATCAATTAGGAATCATTGATAGTAAGAATTCTTGCATTTGTTTGTACTTTGATCCAACCATACGCTTGGTGATACTTTCCCAAGTGTTATAACTTCTGCAAGCGCTAGTCAACTTGCATGACTTGATTATGTGAGTGAACTGCGCAGCTTGGATATACACAACCGGAGTGAAGCCGTAAAGTTAAATAATTGACCCAGAGAACTATAATATTCAACGGTGTGGTTAGATCTGAAGAGCTATGGCCTGAGGTATAATTGGTTGAACCTTTGGCGAACTTCCCAAATACATCTCATGTCAACGTTGTATTACTCCAATCATTTGTCGGACTGATATAATCGCCAGTGAATTCATACATAACAGTGATTGATAAGTAGACCATTCAAAGCCTTTGCGACTTTGCTAGGACATTCAGCTCAGATTGGAGAACATCAATTGGGACGGACTGCTGGAGTAAACCATTTCTAGTAAGCCAGAGAATGGGTCTCTGTCTGTCTGGCGAATATGATAGACATGATTCTGATGTCCAACTACGATCAACTTTTAAAATGAGCATACAGTCCAGGTTAACAACTTTGGTATAGCATCAGAACTATTCATTACAGTAAGAAACGTTTTAATCACAACTTGCTACCCTCAAGATCCAAGTTGACATGCACAGCTTTTGTCTGGGTATAGATCAATAGACCTTTCTCACCCAATTCACGGCCACTACCTTCACCACTTTGCTTGTAACCACCGAAACTTGCCCTCACATCTTCATCGTTACTAGAGTTGATCCAAACAGTACCAGCTTGCAATCCTGCTGCGAATCTGTGTGCCCTCTTGATATTCGTTGAAAAGACAGCAGAACCCAGTCCATATGTGGTATCGTTAGCCAATTGTAGAGCTTCATCGTATGTGGAGAATTTGCATACAACTGCAACAGGTCCAAAAATTTCCTCTTTCCACAATTTAGAAGTAGTTGGAACGTTGATGAACACAGTTGGTGGAATATAGTAACCTTCAGCCTTGACTGGTTCATTCCCCATGAATCTCTCCAATTTCTCAACGTTCAAACCGTGGTCAATATAAGATTGGACACGGTCTCTTTGAACCTTTGAGACAAGTGGACCAACAGTGACCTTTGGGTCGAAAGGATCACCGACAATCCAGTTAGAGTCAACGTAGTCCTTGAACAATTGCAAAAACTTGTCGTGGACGGACTCATGAAGGATAATTCTTGAGTTAGCAGTACAGTTCTGACCACTGTTGTAGAAGATACCCAATGAGGCATGTCTGACAGCACTTTCCAAATCGGCATCCTCAAAAACGACACATGGTGATTTACCACCACATTCTAAGGTGACTGCCTTCAAGTTCGAAGCCGAAGCCATCTGTTGGATCAATTTCCCCACTGCTGTAGAACCCGTGAATGCAACTTTGTCAATATCCATGTGACTTGCAATTGCTGAACCAGCTTCTTTACCCCAGCCCGAGATAATGTTGACCACACCGGGTGGGAATCCTGCCTCAATGATAAGGTTACCAAAGTACAACAAACTCAATGGAGTGTTTTCAGCAGATTTGATAACAACGGTGTTACCAGCAGCAATTGCACCGAGGATCTTCCATTGTGCCATTGCTAATGGGTAGTTCCATGGAACGATTTGTCCAACGACTCCATAAGGTTCTTGGACCTCGTAGACAAACTTATCAGCATTGATCTGGGTATATTTACCAGGAACTTTGTCTGTATAACCGGCATAGTAACGACAAAGCGAAGCAGATTGTGCAATGTCGTTCAAAGCATTGTTTTCAAATGGTTTACCGGCATCGATAGCATCAATTTTTCCGAGGATCTCCCCATTCTTCTCCAGGAGATCGGCCAGCTTCCACATGAGCTTACCCTTATCGCTTGGTTCGATGTGCTTCCATGTCTTGTTATAAGCCTCTCTCGCAACTTGAACGGCCTTGTCAACATCTTCAGCACTAGCAGCATGCACCGATGTAATCAATTTCGTGGAATGTGGAGAGTAGGACTCAATCAACCCGCCTGTACCTTGGACAAACTCGTTGTTGATGAACAGACCCAATGGCTGTTCGTATTTCGTGCCATCTGGCAGTGTAATGGTCTCAGACAGCGACATTAGCAATCTCTGGGCTCTGGATATTCAATTGAATAAAAAATATAGTATAACCAAACGTTTCCAGGAGAATATCCCAGAAAAGGCGATGCACATTGGCTTTTATATCTTCCCTGCCTTCTCTTTCCCCCGGAAGATTGATAAGCAGAGAGCCACAGGTTAGTCCGAAGTGAAAAAAAAAATTGGAGACTCCAGCGCATCCCAGCAACGGTGATGTTTCCCCTGTTCTTTCACCATCCGGAATACGAAATCCGCATTAATATGAGCCTTGAAGCTTTTGAAAGCTCATCTACTATTTATGGCTACAAGTGACAGTTCATAGAGAGCTTTTGTCTTTTACAAGAAATAGTCCTTAAAAGCAGAGAAGCAGAGTCAAATTCTTGCTGATGGTCTCCGTGGTTCCAGCTCAATCGCTATGAAATTCCCCATGCTATTTTGTAGCGTTCTGGGCTCAACCTTCCGTATTGGGATTGGCATTGAGACGTGTATACAAAAGATGAGTAGAGAAAAAGCGTACGTACCGCATAGCAATACGGGCGTGTAGCGAAAGGTGTAATTATACATATGAATCTATGTGAGGACCTTGCTATTAGACAGCGTCGCCGTTCTCCTCGGCAATCAGCTTCTTGGACACTGCTAAATGTTGCACCAATTTGTCATTGCCCTCGTGGAAGCAGAGCCCTCTTTCGAACACCACCCTCGCCTCGTCGTATCTGCCCAAGTTTAATAGCGCTATACCCTTTCTCAAAAAGTTCTCAGCCGTTAGCGCCGTCATCAGCAGTAACAGATCAGCATCTACTAGTGCATCTGCGTATTTGGCACTCAGCATATAGGCATCGGTTCTGAGCTGTAGAAATCCAATCAACTCTTGCAATTGTACTTGGAAGGCCTCCCATCTCTTTCTTCTAGAAGCAGCGTCAATGGCCACCGTGATGTTCTTAATGGCTTCAGCGTACGCACGTCTCTTCATAGCATCCATGGCTGAGTTGACCAGCTTCTGAATCATGGCGGTCTGCTGTTTAGAAGGTTCCCCGTTCTCTGGAACCTCTAATCCAGAACTGACGAGGTCTTTAGTCAATCTGTTCAACGCATCGACTTCTTCAATGTATCCCTCACTTGTGTCTAAGGCACTGACGTGCTTCGTTACAGGATCATAGGAAAGATTAGCAGCCATCTTATCTTCTTATCAACCTCGTCGTTCTATTCGCTTTAAGAGCTGTAGTCGTTTCTCGAAGATGCTTTTGAACCGCCTTTTTACTTTTGTATTCGTGTTAAAAAAACACAGGCGAATAAAATGTACAAAAGCGGAAAGTGTCAAAACTCAGCAGATTTCCTAAAACAGACATTTCACGACAGAGATCCTCAGCCAGACCTATATGATGGCTTTTACTAGAAATACTTACACAGCTACAAAGCAGGTCAAATGTCATAAAAAGGTTTCGAATTAAACGTTAAATGGTAAGATTTAAAGGTCCCTACTGTCTAAAAAATTTAGACTGGCAATGGGAACTCACCAGCCCATTCGTAGATCTCTTGCTTCTTCTTGGACAATTCCTCAGAACCAGCAGCGACCTTGGCCTTGAAGTCTTTCAATCTGTTAGCATCCTTTGGCAAAGCAGCTTGAACCTCCTTAGCGTAGTTGACAGCCCAGTCAATGTAGTGAGCAACCTTCTTGAAGTCCTCCTCACCCAAACCTCTGGTGGTCATGGCTGGGGCACCGATACGGACACCACCTGGGACCAAAGCGGACTTGTCACCTGGGATGGAGTTCTTGTTCAAGGCAATGTTGATGTTTTCACAGACAGTTTCGATTCTGGCACCGTCAATACCCTTGTCTCTCAAAGAAACCAAAACCATATGGGAATCGGTACCGTTAGAAACCAATGTGTAGTTCAACTTCTTGAATTCCTCTTCCAAGGCCTTTGCGTTCTTCAACACTTGTTCTTGGTACTCCTTGAACTCTGGGGTAGCCGCTTGCTTCAAGGCAGTGGCCAAAGCAGTGATGGTATGGTTGTGTGGACCACCTTGGTGACCTGGGAAGACGGAGAAGTTAATTGGGTTCTCCAAGTCATAGAGGATCTCCTTACCGGTCTTTGGGTTAACAGATCTGACACCTCTTCTGAAGAAGATCATGGCACCTCTTGGACCTCTGAGGGACTTGTGGGTGGTGGTGGTGACGATATCAGCGTATTCGAATGGAGATGGGATGACACCAGCAGCGATCAAACCAGAGATGTGGGCCATGTCGACAACCAAGTAGGCACCAACCTTGTCAGCAATCTCACGCATTCTCTTGTAGTCAATCAATCTACAGTAAGCAGATGTACCGGCAACCAAAACCTTTGGTCTGAACAAAATGGCGTTCTTCTCCAAAGTGTCGTAGTCAATGATACCGGTTTCCAAGTCAACTCTGTATGGCATGGTCTCAAAGTAAGTGGAGACAGCAGAGATCTTTCTGGTGTCGGTTTGGTAACCGTGGGACAAGTGACCACCGTGTGGCAAGTCCAAACCCATCAATCTCTCGTGTGGCTTCATGATGGCTTGGTACACTTGCAAGTTGGCTGGAGAACCGGACAAAGTTTGCACGTTAACTCCCCACTTCTCCTTGTCCAAGTGGAAGGCATCGAGAGCTCTTTGTTGACACAAGAGTTCGATTCTGTCAATGTGCTCGTTACCACCGTAGTAACGGGCACCTGGGTAACCTTCAGAGTACTTGTTACACATTGGGGTTCCAAGAGCATCGAAAACAGCAGTGGAGGTGAAGTTCTCAGAGGCGATCAGAACAATGGAGTGTCTCTGTCTCTCAATCTCATCCTTGATGATGGATTCAACTTCTGGATCAGTGTCCTTGAGGTGACCCTCAATGAGTTGCTTGTGAGCTTGGGAAAGTGCGTAAGGCATATCGAATTGGTTACGGTTAGATACAAAGGCAAATGTAGCAGGAGAGGAAGAAGAAGCGGAATCCCGACATCCTTTATAAAATTTTCATGAGCAGTGATGGAGGAAGTTTTTCACGTGCATCAACCATCGATTAATTACAGAGCAAATTGGGCCTGACTTCCTGAGTCAGAAAAAAAAAAGTCCCCCTAACAAAAGAAAAACTGATGCAACAGTTCACCTCTGCAATCTAAGACCGAGTCAGCGATATCTAAGCAACAGAGTACAGGTTATGCAAGATGCCTTTATGTGCGTGTATTCGGTTTTATGACCTCGAAGTGCAAAGAGATGACACATAAAATTGACGTAATTTGTTCTTTTTTGACCCTTTTTGCTTCCTTCACTTCTTTTGATCCTCCAATGCCTCGGTGATGACTCTGATCGCGGTGTCGATGTGGCCCAGCGAGTCGTCGAGGGCGCTCACACCCATGTGGCCGACTCTGAAGTACTTGCCAACGAGCTGCTTGTGGATACCACCTGCAATGACGACGCCCTTTGCGTAAACGTCTGAGATGAACTTTCCGCCGTCGATTCCCTCTGGGAAGTAAGCAGCGGTCAAACCACTGGCTGCGACTGTTTCGTTGACCGGGACGATACCGACACCGAGGTCAGCCAAGGCCGCTTTGAATTTCTGGGAAGTTTGCTTGTTCTTTGCAAATCTGGCATCGAGACCGCTCTCGAGGATCTCCTCTAGCGATACGTTCAACGCGTTGACTGTTTGGATAGCTGGGGTAGCAAAGTAGGAAGGCTTGCCAGCCTCGTAGTTCACCAAGATTGGCAGCCATCTTTGCAAGGAGGCAAAGAAAGTGGACTGCGTTGGTCTGTTAAGGGCTCTTTCGACAGCTCTCTCGGAGAGGAACCCAATGGACAAACCAGATGGAACACCAATGGCCTTTTGGGAGGCGGACAAGACGTAATCCAAGCCCCATTTAGTGAATTCAATGTCCTCAACACCAACAGAACAGACTCCGTCAACAACAATCAAAGTTTCTGGAGAAACCTTCTTCACAACTGCAGCGATTGCCTCCACATCGGAGACGACCGCGGTTGATGTATCAACGTGGGTGATAGTGATAACCGAGTACTTCTTCTCTTGCAATTTCTTAGCAATGTCATCGTTTGGAACAACGTCTCCAACTGGAGCAGTAAGAACGTCAACGTTGGCACCGTAAACTCTCAAACACTCTGCAAAGGAGTCAGAGAAGAAACCAGTGGATAGCACCAAAACGTTATCCCCAGGGTACACCAAGTTTGAAGCAGTAATATCCCAACCAAGGGTACCAGAGCCGGCAATGACGACACCTTGATCCTTTGCATTGGTTGATTTGAACAACTTACGCAAGTTCTTCAAGGTGTTCTGGAAGATCTTGATGAACTCTGGAGAAGTGTGCGCCAATGACTGGATAGACTGTGCCTTTCTAACGGCTTCAGAGATAACGATTGGACCTGGAATCAATAGCAATTTTTCAGTGTCAGACATTTTGTGTGTAGTAGTGGAGAAGGGGGATTTGTTAAACAATGGATAAAACCTCTGGAAATTGTTGCCTTTTATAGCTGAAGCACGAAACAGATTACGGGTTGCTGAAACTGCACAACGGCTTTGGATCATTTATAAAAAAGAAGAGAAAAAGAAAGATTAAAACGTTGGTAAAGAGGACAAGGTGTGGAGAGGAGAGTTCCATTGGTATTTATACTGTTTCATTCCACGTACGTTAGTCACCGTACGTAAATTTTCGTGCCGATGAGGGATTGATGGAGGCTCTGCTCGACAAACTTCGAAACGGGACCAGTCTTGTCATCTTCACCCTGATACAAGCGTGAGAATCTCTCGGAAAAGGCCGAGTAGTGTTATCAGTAACGAACCACAGGACAGACCTGCGATATACAGTTCTATCTACAATATGAACCCTTATACAATCCAATTGATGCTATTGATGCTGACGATATCCCACCATCAAGCGAGACATTTCGTCCCCAAATGGTTAACAGGTTCCCCCAACCCCTTCTTCCCCCACGAGCTTTCAACGCCTATAATTCTCTCCATTCGACCGAGCTCTTTCGAAAGCGTCGGAACTAAGATCGCTGACACTTCGGAAGTGTCGGAATTGTCGGTGTTAGTCGGGGATTTATTTCCCCTTTGAGCGTTTCTTACCTAACCTTTCCCTGGCTCTTTGAAACTCTTCTTCGCTAGGTTCTTCAACAGCGTCCTTTTTCGACTTTTTACCTCTTTTCTTTGTATTCGAATACTTTGATTCGAGTCTCGAGATCAAGTCATCCATGGATTGCTTCTTCCTCGACTGAATGAGCTGTCTTAGGTCGTCCTCGCTGTCCAGCTTTCTCTTGTTGCCGACGATTTCCTTCTTTAATTGCTCTGCCTCATGAGATTCATCTGTCTGTGATTTGAGGTACTTGTTGAAGTTAGTTCTTCTCTTCTTCTTATAGCGGGCCCACTTATCTGTAGACTCGATGATCTCGTCCTCCAGTAGCTTCTCAACGAGAGCAAACAATCTTTGCTCCTCTTCAAGGGTGACATCCGTGTGAGGAATCGTCTCAAAGAGTTTGAGGAACTCACCATCGTTGGTGATCCATGCTTCAATAATGTCCTGCCCTTCTTCTTCGCTGCCTTGGTAAACTTGCTTGTCCTTCTTGATATTATCCTCAGTGATTTCTGCCTTTGTATTTGCGAAATACTCGAACCAATCAAATTCACCATCACCAATGTCGTCAAGCGAACCTGTCTGATCATATCGTTTACGCTTCTTCCCATCTGTTAGTATGGAGTGCGCAAATTGGATCTTCTCAAAATGAGACCTTGACGCGTCTTGTTCTTCGCTGGATTTACCTTGAAGCTTATCAGGATGGTGTAAGAGACATAGTTTCCTGTAAGATCTCTTTATTTCTTGTTCATCAGCATCAGTTGAGACCTTTAAAACCTCATACGGGTCTAAATCTGGGAATGGAACTGCCATGGAGATATAACTTTCCCTTTTATGTTTGTTGAGGGTGTTGAAGTTGAGAGAGAAGAGAACGTTAACAGGTGCGCGCGCCTCCAAAATTGAAAAATTTCCCATCATCGACTCGTTGGAGAAGCACTCATTAAGGGAAACAGAGCGAGCACTTTGCACAGAGATTAACAGAACCATGGTGTACTATTTCAAGTCAGTAGGAAGTGATAAATCCTTTGAGGACTCCCCTCGTCTGCTATACATGGGAAAGGATAAGATGGAAAATGAAGATCTCATAAAATACGGACTGGACGATGATGTATGGTTTCATGTTGACAACCTCAGCTCGGCACACGTCTATCTAAGGCTGGAACCAGGTGAAAAATGGGATCAAATCCCCGAGGCTATTCTTGTTGACTGTGCCCAATTGACAAAGGCCAACTCAATACAAGGGAATAAGAGAGATAACGTTACTGTGATATACACTCCATGGAGAAACCTTCGTAAGACAAAGGGAATGGCTGATGGAGAAGTTGGTTTCAAGAATGAAAAGTCCGTGAAGAAGATCCATATTCAGTTCCGTGAGAACTCTGTGATCAACAGGCTACAGAAGACGCGTGAAGAGATTAAAGGCCGTGAACACCTTATTGTCGCAAGAAATGCGAGAGACCGTGATGCCGTGAACAGATTGTTGGAGAAGCAGAGAAAGGAGAAGGAAGAGGCCGAACAGGAAAAGCTTAGAATAGCAGAGGAGAGGAAAAGACGTGAAACCATGTATGACGACTTGTTTGCTGACCAAGATGAAATAGAAAAGAGCAGTAATCAAAGAAGGATGTACGATCCAGAAGAGGACTTTATGTAAAATGACTCTCTGTAAGGGCCCCTTCCCTTCCCCACTAATAGACGAAAGTACCACTGCGATTTTATAAACCGGTGTTCTCTCCACTTGTTATTGTGTACTAACGCGTAGTTATACCATAGCCTTCATTGCTTCTTGTTGTAAATAGTATCATGCATATCGATGCCTGCCCTCATGCTCATCGAGTTGGACTGCTCCTCTGACATTCCAACAAGTTGTAACTATTTACCTACCCAAACTTTTTGTCAACATTCCCGTGCTGTGGATTAAAACAAAAGAAAACAATCATTAGTGGTTATATAGAATACAGTCTATAGTGATATCAACAAACAGAACGGCAAGAACAACAGCGTTTTGGGAAAGATATAGACCAAAGCATGGCGTGTTGTTCTACTCTAAAACAGATGCACTCTTTGAAGGTTTATGTGACTTGTGGGCATGCGGTTTAGCTCTTTTCGGTATCGTAAACACCTCAGATATCGAGTTGCTTTGTTTATGTCTGAATAACCCCTTCCATCTCGAAGATTTTGGAGTCTCAAAATCGCTGTCATTAACGTAGATGCTATACCGTACTCCCTCTCTCGCCGTTTGTACCTGAGCTCTTTCCACGTTGTGTATCTTTGTCTCTAATTCAACAGGCGTTGTCGGTGTTGATGATGGAATACGCCCTCTCAGTGATGGGAAGCATGAAGCTGGGACGTGTAGTGGCTTCTTATGCCGTGTGTTAGGGGTCGACTCCGAAGACGATGAAACCTTACGCGGCGAGGCGGCAGCTCTCCATGCCTCTTCCTCGTCTTTATCCATATCAAGCTGTTGTAGCAGAGAGCCGTCCATGCCATATTCATCGCGGTCGTCGTCTTCAGGAACTGTGTCGTGGGAACTGCTATAGTTTCGTGTCAGAGACAGCTCTGTAAGAGATGTGGACGCTGTATTCGTCGAGTCCGCAGTCCTGGATCTGCGTGGCGTCGTCGTAACAAATGCGCTACCCATGGTTTACGAGAAGCCTATCGTGTGTGTTGTAGAATGTGATTTTCTATGTGTCTGAGCTTGCTCCTGTGTGGAAAGTTGTGAGGGTTGTTTATTGTTTGAAAGGACCCGGTAGGAGGGACAGGAAATTTTGAGGGAGCGTCAGCGCGCGCGCACAAGATTTTAAGGCCCGTTGCGAAAAATAGAAACACCCCTACAACGTGAAAAGGGAAAGATACTTACGTCATAATTTTCAAAATCCCGGTAGTAATTGAATAAAGACGGTTAACCCATACATTTGAGGTATACACAGGTTTGAGTGCTCAGTATGGAGCGCATGGCATTCCAATGGGCTGCGAACATGCCCCTGGTTACGAGGTGCTGGTGCATAGCGTCTATTGCTACAGCGGTGATGATTAGTGTCAATTTGATCAGCTTTGAGGACACTCTGTTCTCTTCACGGTTAGTGTGGAAGGACAAACAGGTATGGCGGATACCGCTATCGTTAGCATACGTGGGTGATTTGGATATGAATTTGTTCTATTCGTTATTGCAACTGGTCACTATATCAGGCGACTTGGAAGGTTCCCTCGATAATGCGTTTGAGTACGTCTGGTTAATCGCCACTACGAGTCTCATCCAAATACTCGTTGATACGATACGCGGAAAGTATTCCTCGTTGTCATCTCAGATACTCACCACTTTACTGTACTTCTGGGCAAAGAGAAGACCTGATGCGGAGCTGAGAATATTGATTGTGGTCGGTATCAGAGCATCTTACTACTGTCTGCTTTCAATATTGACATACTTCTTCCTTGGAGACGAGAGACACCTTTTAAGCATAGCGATAGGACACGTAGTGTTCTATTCTTACGAAATTGCACCAAGTGTGCTCGGCATAAACCCATTGGCACCACCATGGACTCAAGTCAAGCCTTTCCTAGAGGCAAGAGAACGTTGGAAAAAATTGAGGGCAATACGGGAACACAGGGAATGATAGTCATATATATATGATATGTGTATATATATCTAATGAAAAGTAATGGATTTGTTCATGACAGAACTGGGGTAAGTATCGTCGTATTGGATTCCAAAATGCTCATAAAACTTCCTATCCATCTCTGCATCAGCTCCAATCTCACTATTCTGTGTATGCAGCATAGCGGCTAGGTGCTCATCTCTCTGATCCATCTCTCCAATGTCACTCTTTAGAAGATTAATAGTGAATAGACTCAAATTCATATCTTTCAACATCTTGAACTTGTACAGGCTTCGTATGTAGGGTTTCAACTCTGGTGATATCCACTCTATGTTTGGAGTGATCAGTGGTTCCCACTGTTGAACCCGTTCCACGTAATGGCCACCCGAAGCATCCTTTTTATCAATCTTCTTAGGAGTTCCATTAACAGATCTAGACTTAAATGCGGGTCTGTTGATCTTAGAGCGTAACATGTCCATATTTTGCTGTATTCTTCTATTTTTTCTTTTAGGGGTTTTTGGTTCTTCATCAGATAGCTTCGGCTCTTCATTCCTGTTCTTTATCAGACTAGTCTGAGATCTTGTAACCCTTGACATTGCTTCTAAAGTTGACTCTAATAGGTATATGAAAAAGTTGATTCACTTGCCTCTCGCAGTTCTTTGGTATCCTATTGACCAAAGCTATGTGCAAATAATTTTCGATGCGATGAGATGTTGCGCGTAACAAATAAAGCTTCAACTACGAGAAGTAATACAATAGAGTGTCTCTTAGAACTAGTATAAAAAAACTTATATGAATAAATAAAAGAGGAAACTCGTCATATAAAGATCATATGATACATGCGTTATTAATCACAGCTCATCTCTCTGTTCGCCTTCTTGTGCCTTGACGTCCTTTTCTGTGATACCTTCTCTAATTTTCGAAGACCATCCGCGGGCCTTCTCAAATCCATTTTGACCTGATTGGTAGTTCATGAAGGTTTCATAGATCTTTTCTCTGCTTGTGGCAACAAATGGACCATGTTGCACAACTGGTTGGTCTAGTGGCTGTCCACCAATGACCACGAATCTCGAGCTACCCTTTTGAGACTCTGGAACCTTTGCAGTAACAGCATCACCATCACGGTCAAAGAATACCGCGCTGTATTGAGCCATTTTTGTACCGTTAACCTCAAGCCCACCTTGCATTATGTAGAGGAAGACATTGTAGCTTTTTGGAAACTCTTGGATGAAAGATCCACCAGGCGCAACTTCATAATCGTAATAATCAACAGCGACTTTAGCCAAGTTCTGTACGGACTTTACACCATAGGCTTCTCCTGCAATGACCTTAACAGTGACTTTATCATTTGGTTTGGCAATAGGGATCTCTTCTCTTTTCAAATCTCTATACAGAGGATCACAATTCTTCAACTCTTGTGGCAGGTCAACCCATAGTTGCATACCAACACAAGGTTTGTTATCTTCTGTTCTAACGGGGATTTCTGCGTGAACAATACCCTTACCAGCAGTCATGAATTGTAAATCACCTGGTCTCAAGACACCTGTTGATCCGGTGAAATCTTCATGAGCCACCATACCTTCCAGGACATAAGTAACTGTGGAGAATCCATAATGAGGGTGATCTGGGAACCCAGCTGGTGCCTGAACTGTAAAATGATCCAACATAAGGAAAGGTGGGAAGTTTCTTTGCTTCATTGTACCGATTGAACGTCTAACATGTGCACCAACACCCTCTTCCTGTGCAATTGCAGCAAACGCTTTCAATATAGAACGTGGAGACACCATTTGATTAGTTTTATCTTGATGTTGCACCTTGGTTATTTCAATATCTTCTGAAGGTATAGAATGATTGTTATCCATACTGTGAAAATTTATTCTCAAAGAGGTTAAACAATTGATAAATGATTCCTTCCTCTTTTTATACATGCGATGCCCTCCAATGGCAATTCAGATTATGAAATGCTTACATGATAAATCCACTGTTGGCCCTATCAATAAGTCGGTGTGGACATCCTGCAATGACAAAGACTTATGTAAAACGACATAGGGTAAGCACACAGAGAAGGGTATAGAACTTCTCACCATTTGTGGATTTTCTGATTGATGATGTGTCATACACAGAAGTCACTCTCACTGTTCATAATTGGTGATAAATCATTAGTTGAACGTTAGTAATTCGTTAGAGTTATCGTTACGCAGTCCAGATTAGTAAGCATTAGATGAGACATCGAGGTAGATCACTAGGACTCAAGGTGAGTATGGCCACGGATAAATCACATTTGAGATAAAACTTGGATAGAATGGATACGAGTGTTGCCCCCCAAGAAGTGTCCTTTTGTAGACTTTTGTAGACTTTTGCACCAAATGTGAAACTGCTGTGTTAAGGCACGAAAAGACAGCAAAATGACGGCTAAACTAATTTATGGCAAGAAAAGTGTCCGGATATGGGAAATTCAAGCCTAAAAAATTCAAGCCCTTCCCACGGGAAATCTTTAGGAAGCACACAACGGACATTTTACCAACTCCTTATCTCGCTCGTATTATCTACCATCGAGTCCAGAAGGGACCAGACGTTCATCTTATCATGTGCCAGTGTAGACCATCCACTCACTACGCGTCGTTTACTGGGCTGGAAGGCTGTGTCTTTGACACCTTGCTCCGGCATGCATGTAACCACGAAACACATCGCTGAGTTCATCGACATCTACCCAAAGCACCACTCGTAAATTGTCACATCTTGTCCTCCAGCTCATTTTGTTTTCCCCCTAATCCACCAGCATCTGGCCTTCAAATGTCAAGTCACGGAGCACGTCTCTCGAGAATGACTGAATAGTACACGAGCATGACATGCACCGGCTGCGGGACAATAGAACACACACAGTCTCTGACCGACCACACCTTCCGCTGCGCCTAGCGCAACCTGTTTCTCGACCGCAACATCCTGATCAAGTGTCTTGTCGCATCTTAGCAAGACACCCAGACACACAAGGAGTGCGTTCATGCTCCTCTAAAATCACGACCTGTTTCGGGCCTGAACCGGTGGTGAAAACGCCGACGACCTAGCTGGTTCAGAAAAAACCGTGGAGGGTTACAAGACACAACACCTCACGTGTTGGCAAGCTTGAACGAGGTGGTGGCAAATTCCAAACATCGATATGGGGACCTCAGTTTTAAAAAGAGAGATGGGGACCCCAGTTTAATCTTCTACGGTATTAAGAACAGAGCTTCAACGGTTGAGAGGAGCATCCTTCATAAAAAATGGCCCCCTCCATTGACCCCCACGCTTAGTCAAATAAATCTCCGGAAGTATGCTTCAACGGCCAAATTTTCACACCCTAAAACCGACATGAATCCAACGCGTTTTTCACGTTGAAGCAGGTGATACACCCCAATGAGCAATGGGCACCAATTTTTTCCGCCAATATCTACATGCACTATGATTCATACATCGAGACACTGGTGGAATGTACTAGCCCATTTATATATAACCAACGAGGTGCCTCGTTTGAGACGTGATTTCGTGCGAATGAGACTTGATTCTTCCTGCGCAACCTGGGTATCCACACAGTCTCAACAGAATTTCAACAACATATCACAGCATTACACGGAAACATGGTACGTTATCCAACAATTCAACATAGCACTCAATAATTCTCCCTACAACCCCACACAATCCGACCTTCAAAACCTTCAAATGCTCTTCGGAGTCCACCTCTTCGGGCTGGTCTCGAGCGTGTATGGTCATACGTTCTTTTTCCATTTCTGCTGGCTACGCCAACAAATCACAGCCTTTGTATGCACTCGGGTCGTTTTTTGGTTTTTGTCAGGTTATTCAGTTTCGAAGACTCTGTTTTCGGTGGAACAAAACATGCGTTTTGCATTTTACCCCATACCCCGGACATTAGAACCCATCTCCTACACTTTGGATCTAAATCCCGTGCTTTCCATCGGATTGCGACAGAAATGTGTGCCTTGTTTTAAAGTTGTTTGTGGGTGTAAAACACGGGAAAAGGGGAATTGGACAAGCAAGTCGGTTGTTATGCTTCTGGTTCAGTACAGATTACTAACTTCTCCGTCCCCTTGGGGGGCAAAAAGCTACTATTTAAGGGGTTCATCCCGCCCTCTTCTAAAGTTCTCAAGTCCGCTGTGTTTAACAGTTCTTCCACTATAACGAAACGACTAATGACATCCTTTAACAGAGCACCAACCAACGCAGTTGAAATCACTTTGCCAAATGGCGTGAAGTACGAACAACCAGTCGGTATCTTCGTCAACAACGAATTCTACGAGACTGACGCAACCATCACCGTTGAGAACCCGGCTACCGAGGAGAACATTGTTGAGGTTTACTCTGCCAACGCGAATGACGTTGATTACGCTGTCGACTGTGCTGAGAAGGCCTTCAATGAACACTGGTCTACATCCTCTTCAGCTACTCGCTCCAAGATTCTTCACAAGATTGCTGACTTGATTGAGGAGAAGAAGGAGCTCATTGCTGCTATTGAATCGTCAGATAACGGTAAGACACTTGCTTGTTCCCGTGGTGATGTCTCTTTGGTCATCAACTACTTCCGTTACACGGCTGGTTTCACGGACAAGATCGATGGTCGCTCCATTCCTGGTGACGGTTACGTCAACTACACATACAGAGAGCCATTGGGTGTGTGTGGTCAAATTATCCCATGGAACTTCCCACTCATGATGTTGGCTTGGAAGATTGCCCCAGCTTTGGCCACATGTAACACCGTTGTTCTTAAGCCAGCTTCTGCTACTCCACTTAACGCTTTGATGTTTGGTAAGATCTGTCAAGAAGCTGGTGTCCCAGCCGGTGTTGTGAACATTGTTCCAGGTCCAGGTAGAACCTGTGGTGAGGCCATCATCAACCATCCAAAGATCCGTAAGATCGCCTTCACTGGTTCCACTTCTATTGGTCGTGAAGTCATGGTTAAGGCTGCTCAATCCAATTTGAAGAAGGTTACTCTCGAGCTTGGTGGTAAGTCTGCCCACCTTGTCTTTGCTGACTGTGACTTGGAGAAGACCTACCAGAACTTGGTCAACGGTATCTTTTTGAATGCTGGTCAAATTTGTTCCTCTGGATCAAGAATCTACGTCCAAGACACCATTTACGAAAAGATGTTGGAAGGTTTCAAGAAATACATTGAGGAAAACATCAAGGTTGGTAGTCCTTTCGACGAGTCCAACTTCCAAGGTGCCATCACCAACAAGCAACAATTCGACACCATTATGGACTACGTTAAGATTGGTAAGCAATCTGGTGCTAAGTTGCTCTGTGGTGGTGAACGTCTTGGTTCTAAGGGTTACTTCATCAAGCCAACTGTTTTCTACGACGTTAAGGAAGATGACCAAATTGTGACCGAGGAAATCTTTGGTCCTGTCGTTGTCATCTCCAAGTTCTCCACCATCGATGAGGCCGTTGAGAAGGCTAACCACTCTGAGTATGGTCTCGGTTCTGGTATCCAGACCAACGATCTAAACACCGCTTTGTCAGTTGCAAAGAGATTGAAAGCTGGTACCGTTTGGATCAACACATACAACGATTTCGATGCCACTGTTCCATTCGGTGGTTACAAACAATCCGGTTTCGGTAGAGAGATGGGTGAAGAAGCCCTTGATAACTACACACAGGTCAAGGCTGTCAGAATCAAATTGAGAGACTTGAAATGAGTTGCTTGTAAATATCCGTGATGTTTATTCCTACTGTTTATGTTTTGTCATTTAGTTTAATTATCCCTATTCCTATTCAATAGTGTTTGTTCTTTAATCTCATTCTAATGGTAGTTCTCAACAACATATTGGAATAGCTTTGTAGCTAATGTCTTATCGTTAGGAATTGAATACGCTTTATCTGGTGTAGTCAAATTCAACTCTGCGTCCTCTGTACCGGTCTTGAGGAGATGCTCCAAATCTTTCAAAGGACACCAAAATGCGTGTTCTAATTCTTTATCGTGATTCAGGTCCAATTCATTTGAATGTTCGTCAACTATCGCAACACAACCAATCATCAAATTCATTGGATAAGGCCAAGGCTGTGTTTGTACTATGGAAACGTTCGACACGTTCAGCCCACTTTCCTCCCAAACTTCTCTTTTGACGGCATTTTCCACTGTTTCACCTGGTTCAATGAACCCTGCAATATGGGTGTACATTCCCTTGATGAATTTATGCATTCTAGTCATCAACACTTTATCCCTCCTATTGTTCAAGACGCAACATATTAATACAGGATCAAGTCTCGGGAACGAAGCATTTGACACATGAGCAGACTTCACAGAGCACTTATTGGTTTCGGCATTTGAGCACAACAACTCAGAGCCAGCGTTTATGGGTATGGTTCTCGAGCCACAACCTCTACAGTGTCGTGTTGTCGATAACCATTCAAGGTACATCTTGGCCTGTGCGTATACGCTGGCCTGTCTGTAGTCTAAATGCCTGTTCACTTGCTCACGAGTTCGTAGCACTTCAACACTTGGGTTCTGGGACATTACATATTTGTACATACTCGAATGTGAGTCCAATGACACTGCAAAATACGGCATACCTGAATACGAATTGTACTTAAACGATGTTGAACACGTAGTGTCCAACCCCAAGAAATGTACTAGAGGTGATTGTGAAAGGAGATGCAAGCTTTTCTCCTCATTGCCTTTAGCCCATCTGTCGATTAATAACCTATTAGTAGGATCCAGTGATTTGTAATTCAGAGACATAAACTTGTTGGTCCTTGTGTCAACAAGAGGAGACAGCTCGCTAAAGAAGATAATATTGGTAGCTGAAGAAGTTATGGCATCTTTGATGAATCTTGGGTCATTCCTCAAGAAAGAGAGACGATTGAGGTGGTTGGCTCCAAAGTATATCTCGTTCTTCAGCATTATGAGTGTATCTTCAAATGCACCTTTAATCCTGGCTCCCATATTCGGGTGATGAGAAAGAGAGAAAAAGTATTACAAAACTGTGGGTTGTTGATTATCTCCACAACGGGAACAAACTCCGGCAATCTTCAGAAACAAAGATCTGCCCCGTATTTCGTAGAGGCTGGACGTGTTGAATGGAGTTCTTTTGCAACTGGCCTCATAACCACGTTTGGTTGTCCTTGGCAATGTGCAACGCTTTTCCGTATCCGTATTCTTTACTTCATCGTGTTACTCGCTTTGGCAAAATAACTCTTGATGAAATGGCTGTTAACTTCGGTTTTCACCTCAAATCGTCTAACGGCTGAAGGTCTTAATTACAGCTTTGCGCCACGGCATCATCATCCATGCCTTACCTCATGGGTAATCCGTCGTTTTTGGGAGTAACCAGGATAATGTTCGGCCGATGATCGTAGGTAACCTAGTGAAATCAAGGTTAAAAACAATTAGGTGGATTCCAAACCTCAGAGTAGCGCGCTATCGTACCATAATTTGACAGTGAGGTTGGACGACAGTTAGCAGTGTGCCTGTGTGTTTCTGTTCGATGGGATCAATAGGCACTGTTACGTCCACAGCTCAACGATACTGCGGTAAGGTTTGCTAGGGGAAGGCTGCTTTACAGCGATTTCACCGCAATTAGGGTTTGTAGTGTGGGAAACTAAAGGTTGAACGCCCCAGCACAAGGTTCCGAAAGGTATGTAGTATTTGCACGCCAGGCCATCTAATATTAGCTATGGTCGGACTACACCAATCATGTACGTATCCTTGCCCAGAGGGCACGGGTGGTAGATGGCTGAATTCCTAACTTGAGTCCTTAAATTCAACAGCTACAAGGTTGCTCCAAGTACTTGGCTACACGTCACCGGTGACCGCAGCTTAAACTCCTTGCAACTGAATGACGAATCCATACCCTCTCACGCCCTGATATGTGAGTGTCTCGTATAAGCTCTAGAGTTGGTGAACATGGATGATGCTCAATAAAGAGGAGGTTTACTAAATATTGCTATCCTCCGTAGATTTAGACTGTGCGAATACATGATGGCGTTCTTACGTACGTCAAAGTGGTGGTATTCCTTTTTTAAAGGGCTACAGGGAGTCGCGGCCGATGAAGGAGACTGAAGACTGCTGACAAAGGGGAAAAAGAAGACGGCAAACAACGATCTACGCACACTGGAACCCGCTACATTGACTCTTTCTAACACACTCAGTGGAGGTGGAGGTCCAATGAACTTGTCATCCAGACAGCGCAAGCCCTTTCTCAGGATTCCCAATCTAGTGGGTTTACTCCTAGCTGCCTGTTTCCTCTCTGTAGAATTTTGTGATGAGCGTATGGAGAGAAGGATTTTGTAGGTTTGAAATTTATGTGTGTGTATGTATGAGCTACGTACAGAATAAAACGACTGAGTTTAATGGGAAGGAAAGGTCAAACTTGGAAAGGAAGCCGCCCGGAAATCATCAAGGAAATCACAATCCGCACAGCGAGTACGGCCAATATTAAAGCTCCAACGGCAAAAGAAAGCAAAATGTGAGTGCGCCTCCAAGGAAAATAAGAGGAAAAAGAAAAGAGTGAGAGTCAAAAGCGGGAAAAAGAAGAAAACTGCACTCAAATTTTGAGTCAGCGAAAGCAGAAAATTCAAGTTTTTGGTGCAAAGAGCGAGAAAAAAAGAAAGAAAAAGAAAAAGAAAGAAAGAAAGAAAGAAAAAGAAAAAGACTACGGAAGCTTTGGCAGCATTTTTTTTGTATGTGATAAAACCCCCTTCTTCTAACAAAAAGAAAAGAAAAAAACCGACGCAAAAGGGTCATAGCGATTTAGAAAAAGCAGGTAAAACGACAAAAAAATCACACTCCAAAATTTCTCAGCTACACAAATAATCATCTTTTCTTCGAAGACGAAAACTAACCAGACAACAGGGTTATTCGAAAACAGCAAACAACACATTCATCGCTTTTCAAAATAGAGCGGTTAACGAATAAAGAGGGTCGAACAACCGAGTTATTTGAACTTTGCTAAAGGAGTTTCTCTTAACGTTTCTATTTGATTCATTTTCGTGCTGATTAGCTTCATCAAGTTTTTTTTTGCGTTTGAAGCTTTTTCACGTATTTGCCGCCCACTTTTTTTTACCCCCTTTCTATCAACAACACACATTTTCTAACCACAAGAGGGATAAGATAATGGCTTCACATAATAACCAGGATAACCAGGACTTGGTGTCATCTAGTGGTCCATTCAGGAACGTATTCTTCAGTGAAGCGCCTAAGCGCTCCACCACTAATCCGCATGAAGATGCCACAAATATTAAGAGAGCTAGGCTTGACTCATCAACCATCCCACCATCGGCGCATGAGGGCACTACACCTGAAGAACAACAAGAGGCTATGGAGTGTGCTATTGACACAGCGCTCGAGGAGCTGAAGCCAGAACATCATCACCATCATCACCGCCGTTCAGTTCATCAAGTTGTCGTTGATGCTATAAGTCATCAGCAGCTCCCTGAACAGCTATTTCAACATACATCTGAGCATAGCGATTTTGTTTCAACACCAACGTGTTCCACGCCAGTTAACGAAGGCCTTGCACCCCAACAGGTGCATGCTATGGGGACTGAAGAAAATGAGAGGCAAATTATGGGAAGTAAGGAGATTTCAGATGAGCAGCAAGTGCAAATCCAAGCGTCAAAGACGTCGACAGATTTATCCACTTCTCTAACGGCGTCATCGTCTACTAGAGTGTCTCCTGCAACAAAAGTCCCATCTTGTGGTAAGCACTCTATAAAGAAGAGAAGCGCTTGCAGGGTGAAGAAGCACAGATCGCGTTCTCTACCAAATATTGTGTTTTCGTCCCTGAAGCATTCGTCTTCTTTAATCTCATCCGTGGCAAAATGTGCTCCACCTCCATTACCACCTGTTAACATTCAATCTCTGCGTGAGATTGATTTGGCTGAAATTTTGAAGAATCCACAACTTCGTCACGATATACTATTTGATCCTCAACTACAGTTCCGTCCAAATTTGGATGGTGAGCGTGGCCGCCGGAAAAAAATAACGTATGACAAGTATTGGGCTGGTGTACGTGATGAGATTGAATCGTACTATATCAGCAAATTACCGTTTGTTGAGTCTGCTTCTCGTTTGCCGAATTTGTTCACAACTTTGAAAGATATTCTTGTTTCCTTACTTCCGTCAAGAGATAAACCAGCAGTTCAAGAGATTTTGGATATAGATCTTATCTTGCAACAATTGTCTCAACATTCATTGGATTTGATTGGTTTGGCCTCTTGGTTATCAACTATCTTCAAGTCCCATTGTGCTCCTATGCGTGATTCATGGGTTGATGAAATGATGACCTTATTTTACGAAGCTGATGCAGAATCTTCGGTGGTGAAGCTTGTTGAAGGATTACGTCTCATATTCACAATTTTAGAGGCTATGAAATTGGATGTCGCAAATCACCAGATCCGTATGCTGCGTCCTGTTCTCGTTCAGACAGCCGTGAATTTCGAAAAGGATTACTTTGCACAGATGATTTCCCGTTGTAAGCTGGAGATTACTGACTCACTGAACTGGTTTAAGAGATGCTATGACAATATGTCCCCACAACCGCAGATGCCAAGGGATGCGATTGTCCCTTCAGTTTTGTCTTTGCTGTCTTGTTCCAATATGGTTTCTGAGTTTCCATCGTCTCTGGCATTTGACCACGCTCGTTTGATTGTATTGAGGGCAAATGTTCGTCAAGTTGTATGTTTACAACTCTGTCTGGTGTTGTATAAGCAGCTCGTTGCGCAATCGACCTCAAACTCCAATACCGACAAGGCAAAATTGACCAGTGAAGCAAACTTGGAAGTTTTGAGAAAAGAGGTCTTAGCCATCATCACTGATGACAACGGCAACGTCAAATGGACTAGAAACATTGGGGCTATTGCACTGCAACTGGTGCGTCGTTCCTCGCCAAACTCCACAATCGATCCAAAGGATATGAGAATTGATTTTGCATTCAACTGGTTGATTAAGCAAACTCAACCAAGCTCATCAGTGTACTCTTTAATGGAGCAGCGTTTCTTTAAGACCATCTCTCAACAGATTTCCTTGGATAGTGAGGATTTGACCATCAAAGCTGGTGCAACTAACGTTGTCTCTACTGGTGCTGCCACTCCAACCCCTACAACACCACCGCAAAGAAAGAGCGAGGATCATGACGATATCAGTGGAATTGCTGCAAGAATCTCCCTTCTCACGAAGTTTCATTGGAGCGTGTTCGGATCTTACTACACAGATGTTGTCACTCCAATGACGTTCTCATCGAAGGAAAACACATTTTGATCGCAATCGGACAACGCCTACTACCACAAAACAATCATTTTCACATTGTACATCCATCATTACTATTACCATCATGATTTACATTACCATTGCATGTGGATTTCGTATCCACCACTTTTTTTCTTCCTTTTTTCTTCCATTATGCACTGATTTCTAGTGTTTCACATTTCATCATTTCATCATATCATGCTACCATCTAAAACAGAAAAAAAGAGAGAAAAATATAACTGAGAAAAGAGATGTTTCTTCTTATTCAAATTCTACGATTTTTGGTTCGATTTTTGGTTTAACAATTTTATTTTTTACGTTAAAAACTTAATGCTACATAGTATACGAAAACAGCAGTGTAGTTTAAACTGGTACAATAACTATCCATCCTTTCTTATGTGACATATATATATCTATCGGACTTATTGTGGGCCATGTGAGACTTGTCTAAGGACCTCGACCGTCTCTGTTAGCGTTTTGGATCTCAGTTCTAGTTGGTTTTGAAGTTGTGTTATGGTTGCGTTCGAGAGTGTAATTTCTCCACCAAGATCATTCGTTTCAATTTCAAGAACTGGTGACGATGAGAGCTTCAAGGCAACTGAAAACCTCTGTATCACTTTAACTATTTCATCAAGAGTGCGATTGTTCAACTTGATATGATCATTTTCCTGGTTGGTCATTGTCGTGGCAACGCCTCTCAACGTTGTGATCAGATCGTCCAGGAGGATCATCTGGACGAAATTGACAAACTCCTTAAACACTCTGATCATTTCATTCTTTGTAGTGAAGGTTTCCTCCGCTTGTAAGAACTTGATGTGGGATTGAATCTTGAACAGCTTTTCAGAATCGCCTTCTAAGGACTCACGAGCCCAAGATATGTCATCTTTTAAGTTCTTACTCCCCGATGAGGAAGCCAATGTCTGTAACTCATCAAGGATCGTCCTGAGATAGGGAAACGCATCAAATGCATTCACGTAAATATTGTTTAAAACATGACGTAAAATAGGAATATTTGGGTCCAAGTTCGCTGGAGGTAGAGACATAGTGAAGTGTTTCTCCAACAACAGGCCGTTCTTTAGAGAGACAACACCGAGTTTTGAAATGTTGAGATGTGGAAAAAAAGTATGCTTGAGCCCCCCTCCCCCGCCGCCAGCCGGGGAAGCCAAAACAAAAAGCGAGCAGCGGAAACAAAAACAAAAAAGTTGTGTCACCTAAACTTTACTTAAAGAAGCTTTAAACATAACAACTCAAGTCCTTAAACCAAAATGGGTAGCTGTGTATCTTCTCCTTCTGCTCAACAACTGCCAAACAAAGTGGAAACACAAACGACCAATAAGAGGACACAAAAGGTGGCGAATACTAGCAAGCCATCTGTTACAAAGCCACAGAAGGTGCACACCGTGGGTTCTACCTCCAAGTTCGCACCTCAAGGGAAGAAATTATCAGAAGCTACAAATACATCGAATCAAGATGAGGACCCCCGTGAGGCCGCTAGAAAGGCAGCTGAAGTGCGATATGAGCAGCAGATGACTAAACAAGGAGCCTTGGGGAAGAAACTTGAGGAAGAGAGAAAGAAGACGCATTCAACCTTTTTGAAAGAACAGGCGGATGCAGCTGATAAGAAAACTACGCCTCTTGTATACGATTAAGGATGTGTATAGATCGTGATATTCACATGCTAAACTTACCTGATCTGTCCTGCGTAGCCTTCTTTAGCCCACTAACCACAATTGACTTGAAAAGATCAATGGCATCGAACAGCTGTTGTTCCCTGGTGGCCTCAACCAACAAGTACAGCTTTGGCTCTTCGCCTGCTTCTGGTTCTTTACCCTCAGGATAGAAGCGACCTTTATAGGTAACAGAGACAGATGTCTGTTCAATAATCTTGGTCAACGTGGCATTGTTGGAGGCGATCCACCTGATGTCCTGTGGCAAATCATTAATGTTGATCTTGGCGTTGAAATCACCTTTATCAACTGAATCTGTCTGTATGTTGTAGACAATGTCCAGGTTAGGGTCTTTGACCTCTTCCTCGTCTTCATCTTCGTGATCTGTTTCATTAGTTGTCGTTGTTTCAGTTTCGCCAAGTTTCAGCTTGGCCTTTTGTTCTGTTTCATCACGAAGCTTATCCAAATTGTCTAACCCTTTACCACCATACCCGGCACTGATCTTCTTCTTACCACTATCTAAATCTTTAGCAAATTTCAACGCAATCGCTTTCACATCATCTGGTAATTCATCCTGCTTCATACATTTGTAGAGGATATATGCTTGCAAGTCCTCCTGTGAAGATATTAAAGAAATTGCGGAACCCTTGGTGTTCCCTCTCGCAGTTCTTCCTGTAGAATGAACATACTGTGCAAATGACCTCGCTGCATTATACAAAATCACCAAAGAGACTTCCGGAACATCCAACCCACGTGAAAGAACCTCCGTACATATGAGAATGTTGGCATTCGGATCTTTCTTAAATTTTTGCAAATTCTGAGCCCTCTCATTAGATGATAAACCTGCATGAATCTGAATAGGTGAGTGGCCACTCCCCAACAGTCTTCTATTCATAAAATCAACCTGGAGTTGTGATTCACAAAAGATAATAGTTTTTGAGTGTTCCGGTTGTTTACCCAGGATATTCAGAAGGTAGTTGAACTTATCCGATTCTTTATCAATGACTTTTGCCATCTGTGTGATATTTTCATTCACAACTTGCTTATTTCCCACAGCTATAATAACAGGCTTATGAAGTATCTTGACGGCAAACGCCTGTAACTTTGAAGGGAAAGTTGCAGAAAAAAGAACACACTGTTTGTCTGGTCTTATAGTCTTCATAATTTGATTGATCTGTGGTTCGAATCCCAAATCAAACAAACGATCTGCTTCATCTAACGTCACGAAAGATATTCTATCAGTTTTCAAAAGTTTACCATTGTTCAAAGTAAGAAGGTCAATAAATCTTCCGGGTGTGGCAATTATTACCTCAACCCCCCTTTTAAGGTCATTGATTTGTTTCTGTAATTCCGACCCACCTGTGCAGCATATAGCATTCATCGAGTTCACTTTGAGAAATTCACAACAGGTTTCATGGATTTGAATTGCCAGTTCTCTCGTTGGGGATAGGATTACTCCCATAGGCCCAGTCTCGCCCTTCGAAAGTGGTCTCTGTTGTTTGATATGTTTTAGCATTCCAAGTAAGTAGCACATAGTTTTGCCTGAACCAGTCTTTCCAATACCTATAACGTCATTTCCTGTCATTATAGCCGGTATCGTCTGCGACTGAATTGGGGTTGGAAGTTTGAACCGGAAATGTTCTGTTATCACTGATATCGTCTCAGCATCTAGGCCCATGTGATAGAAGTTCATCACAGGAGTTATGGACTTGTTATTGATGAATATGTTATTCATCACTTGAAAGTTGATAGCCTCATCAGGATCTATTGGATTGGTATTGACAAAGAAATTCTTCCTCAAAGGTTCGAGTTCTTTCAAATTGAACTTGTACGTCTGTATATCCCTCGTTTTCTTTGTCTTCAACTTTTTCAATAGCTTTGTAGCTTCTTCATTCCCATCAACGGCATCCATATTTGTAGATGCAGTACCATCTTCGTCATCGATTAGTTCAGAATTCCGCTCGCTAGGCACGTTTGTAGAGTCTCCACTCAAACTGTTCATGAACGCTTCAAGTGGATCCTCATGTCCTTTATCAACCAAATCGTCGATATCACCATCTTCTTGCTCTTCATCTTCATCGTTTGTAGGGATGAACCGTGGTCTCTTCCTACCAGTGTCTTCGCCATCATCGCCATCACCAAATACATTGGCACTGATGCCAGAAGATCTCTTCTTCACCAGCTTAGAGCCCTTTGAGAACTGCGCAAGAGCCAGCGTAGTTTTCTTCGGCAGTGCATTATCGACATTTGGTGAGTCTTGCTTCTTCTCTAGTTCCTTTAGCCTTTTACGCTCAGCTTGTTTCTTCTTCCATGCTTCTAGCTTCTTCAACTTGTCAGCTTTCTTATCATCAATGTTAGTAGATGCACCAGTCGTTGCACTGTGCTGTTCTTCGACATGCCTTGAATCGCTGTTTGTCATCGCTAGAATATCTGGCTGTGAACCGCTCTACCGTTAGTGCCCTGATTGTTTACCGCCCTATCGGTTGTGGTTTTGTTGACGCTGTTGTGTTGATGTTGAAGTTTGCGTTTTTTTTTTCTCCTCCTGCTTTTCGTGATAAATTCGTAGCTTTCAACGCTGATGTACTTAAATGTTCGATTAAAAAGAAGAAACAACGGTACAGCGACATTATGAGCGATATAGGAAGAGCCGATGCTCAGCCAGATGATGGATCTGCTTCTCGAGAGAAGACAGAACAAAAGGATGAGAAACCTTCAATGAAGATTCGTAAGAGAGCGTTGGAAGAGGCATCTCCTTCACCATCAGCATCGGCGTTCTCATTGAGAAGAGGTACACAGTCGCAACCTCCCGATGGTGAGAAGACTGCGGCTACCGCAGAAAAGAGACGTCCTAAACCTTCATGGATGTCACAAGAAGACTACGATAAGCTGAATGGGGTCAAGACTTTAACTGATGCGGAACCGGTACAGAAGAGGTTGAAAGCACCTTCAAGGAGAGGAGGGTATCTTCCACGTCCAAGAGGCAGCGATGATCAAACCGGCACAGCTGAAGATATACCAGCACATTTGTCAACGTCGCAGCCGTCTCAAATCGCTGATGATTTGGTATCTCGTGATATTGCGTACAAGAAACAGGACCTCAACGTATCCATTAGGCAGCATTACAACGTGAGAGCGTGGGATTCGAAACGTGAACGTCGTGACCAATCCACAATCATCAAGCTGAGAAACTTCAACAATATCATCAAACACATGCTGATCAGCGAGAGTGTCAAGGAACCGGGTTGGCACGTACTGGATTTGGGATGTGGTAAAGGGGGTGATTTACGTAAATGGGAACAGGTCAATGTGAGTCAGTACGTTGGTGTCGACATATCCAACGCATCAATTATGGAAGCCATAAGACGCTACAGATCTAACCGCTCACGTTTCCCTGTTGTTTTTGCCACGGGTGATGCGTTTGGACTGCCACTTCCAGAAGTGTTACATGATTTCCCAGAAGTGGAATTCCCTATGGACATCGTCTCTATGCAGTTTTGTCTACACTATGCCTTTGAAACTGAGGAAAAGGCTAGGCAGACAATTGAAAATGTCTCCAGATCACTAAGACCAGGAGGTGTCTTCATAGGAACCATCCCAAACAGTGAGTTTATTGGCCACAAGATTAGACACTTGAAGCCCGGTGTGAAAGGTTTTGGAAATAGCCTATACTCTGTTACATTCGAAACCCAACCTCCAAAGTCTGGGGAATTCTCAAGCCCCTTCGGTAACGTCTATAACTACTACCTGAAAGATGCAATTGATAATGTCCCAGAGTACATCATCCCATTTGAAACGCTGAGAGCTATTTGCTCGGAATTTGGTTTAAGACTGAAGTTTAAACAGCCATTTCAGGATTATTTTGTCCAACACATTCCAAATTTCTTCTCTAGGTTGAGTCCAAAGGCTTTAGAAGGTATTAGAAAGAGTAACGGTGGTTACGGTATATCTGGTGAAGAATCGGAAGCAACTTCATACTTCTACTTGGCATTTACATTTGTGAAAGCAGGTTAAATATCATAAATATTACACAACATGGTAGATCTCTTTCTATAACGCTGTAGTCACAGTCATGCTTTGAGAGTTTATGAGCATTATCGGTGGTAAACCTTCAGTCCAAATTTGTAAACTCTCCATGTATTGTTTGCACTTCTCTTCCTCATAGTGCGTTCCAATCACTGGTGTTGGTAAAGTGGAGAATATCACTGGTGCATCCATGGAGACAGTTCTCATAACATCATTCAAAATCAAATGTTGTGCCTTGGCTGGTAGATCGTTGAATGAAAGATCATTAATATCGATTTCAACCTCTTCAACAGGATCTGGTGAAGTTGGAACATCAAATTCGTACTTCTTACGCTGTCTAGAATCAGAACTTCCATTACGAGATTTCCGAAGTTCCTCACGCTTCTTCTTAGCGGAGTCTTCTGGGAAAAGCATTATTGATGGCTCATCACCAGATGCATCATCAATAACCTTCGACCTTGGGATCTTCTCGGAGGAGAAGTACGACATCTGGTTCTTTTTGGCCTTGGCTAAATTGTTGAATGTATTTATCGAAGAACTTCTGGAGCTATTGCTTGTCTTTATTATATTCTCCAGGGAGCTGTCAACAGAACGTTTAGCCGTACCAGCAGATGTTCTCACTCTCTCAAAGTTGTCACGATTTTGATCTATTGCTTCGCTTGTACTCGAACTGTTGTCGTACTCATCTTCAGAACTCTGAGAGTCGTAGTCCATAGCATCCGCAAAGCTACTGCCATGTAGCTTGTTCGTGGTCATGCTAAATGATAGTCCCATTTTCTGTAACTTGGAAAGTCCGTAACGCTTATTCTGAAGGCTACCGACAACCTGTGGTGTAACTATACTTATTCCAGGCATATTGATATTGGTGTCGAGACCCAATTCGGATTCTCTTGCGCTTTTCAGCTCACTCCACCAATCATCATCCTGCAACACCTTGTCAACTTCAGATAGACTGATATTAGAACCCTTTACAATGGTATTGTAATGTTTAAAATCTCTCAAACAAACAACTTTTATAACAGCCTTGATTCTCAAAACCTCTATGAGCTGCTTAATTCTCTGAGTTTCATTTTCGATATCATTTGGGTCTTCGATAAACACAACGATTCTCAATCTATGTGTCTTCTTCCAGTTTGGAACAGTTGTCAAAATTGCACCTAATTGCAAGATCAGAGTATATGTATCGAAGTTGATAGTGAGTGCTGATCTTTCTCCATTTTTGTCAAAAACCTCTGCAGACATTTGAATAGGGTATAGATCAATGAACTTGCGTTTAGAGTATTTCAACTTTGGGCCTTTGCCGTTTGGTATGTCAATGTGATCAAATCCTTTGGCAACAGCAATATTCGTACGCATGAGCACCATATCCTCAATTATTGAAACCCAGTTTTGTATGCTTACTCTTTCTTCATTACGACAAGCATCTGTTGGCAGACTCTCCATATCAACAACTTGGGCGTTGGCCTTTTTACTGTTTGGTTGGGTCCTGTAGTGGGTACTAATATCAAAGTATCCTAACACAACAATGTTTGGTTTCATTCCACCCAGGCCAGACCCCAAAATAACATTTCTCACACCCCATGGCAGTGTAGGGCCCAATCCGATCTGTACAAACGCTTTTATCTTGGTTAGATCACGAAGTTTTAACCAAGCACTTTCTTGAGATTTCAGTTCAGCAAAGTTTGTCTGGAAACTCTTCGTGATGATCACATGCCCAAGAATATACAACCCACCTTTCTTCAAGTTATTACAAAATTGGATCAGATTCCATGAGCTTCGAGGGCTATCAACCAGAAGCAAAATTTGCGGTCTCCAATATTTGACGTTATCCTGTCTCAACCTTAGTAAGTACTTTCTGACTTGGTGATAGATCAAACTCTGTGAAACATCACCCCAACTTTTTGGAGGGCACACATAATGGATGAAGATGAAGAGCAACATCAAGAAAATGATCATTAGCGATGCATAAATACCATCCACTATGAACATTGCGATGAATGAAGATATCAGCGCAGCTAAAGCTGTGTACCAGTCAAAGTACTTGAATGAAGGTCTGAAATTTGGTGCAGACGCAATTTTCAACAGGAAACAGGCTAAATTTGTCACTATAAAGGTCATCAGGAATGCCATGGTAATAAACGTCGCAATTTGATTGACATCTGCAAAGATGCACAGTTGTGTCAAGAACCAAGTGAACAAGATTGCTGGGATTGCATTTTGGCCTCTAACTATGCTGAAAGTCTTGAGCCCTGGTATGATGGCATCCTTTGCAATGGCCTGAAGGACATTGGCAGCACCAACCACACCGACAATGACAGAGAATAGACATGTTGAAAATTCTCCGATTAGCACAAGCATCTGAGACAAGTTCACGGTCTGGACAATTTGGATGTCCTTATGCAGCAACTTTCTCGGTACTGACATTCCCAAAGACAATATTACTAGAGAATACATCACAAATGTGAGCAAGAGTCCCCATAGTGTGCCCTTTGGAATGGATTTCGAGGGCTTTCTCAAATCACCAGACATACTAGCACCGGCAAATATACCAGCTGTTGCTGGGAAGAATATACCAAACAGATCGTTAAAGGTCTCTCTGGAGCTCATTTGGGAGCCCGCAGCACCTTTCGTGAAATGGGGCATGAGGTTCTCCTTGAATGTTTGCCAAGTTGGACCTGTGTACAGGATGTCAAACTCTGGTACGTAGAAAGGTTTCACAAATATGGCCGATATCGGTACTGATATCGTGGCCACTATGAGTAGAACAAACAGTATTCCTCCAGCTTTGGAGACCAGTGTACTTCCAACAAGTGCAACACCTATGCAGAGTGATAGCAATATTGAAGAATACATAAACTGCCACCAATAACCTTCTGGAAGCCAATGTGCCATGATACCGTTCTCCTGTCCCAGGTTGTTTAAGAATGGTTCTATAAAACCCACAACGTTCAGACCAGAGTTCAGCACCTGTCCAATGTAAAAGACCAGGCCTATACTTCCTCCAAACTCAGGGCCAAGGGACCTCGAAATCATATAGTACGCACCTCCACCTCTCACTGTGCCGTTGGTAGCAATGGCACTGATACTTAACGTAGTCAAGAGGTCAACAAAGTAGGACATGAACAAGAGCAAAAAAGTACCCAGCACCCCCATTTGACCAATGATGAATCCAAAACGTAAGAACATCAAGATGCTCAACACGTTCAAAGCTGTGGGCATGAACACGCCGTCAAACGTACCTAGCTTACTCTGTTCACCCTTCTCCGCGGTCTCTCCATCGAGGTCGTTAACTGGAATCTCTGCATGGAAGGACGCACGCCTCTGTAGATATGAGCCACGTCGTTGGTGTAAATTCGTTGAAGATAGTAATGGCGTGCATTGCGTTGGCCTTGACGAGCTTGTACTCATAGTGATGTGGGGGGACTAGTATCAATGGTGCTTGAGGATACTGCGCTGATCTAAAAAGCAAGCCCCTGTTCCTATAACCGAAGAGTCTCTCTCGTATATGGAGATCGACGGGATCAACGCACAAGACAAATAAGTAAGAGCAAAATCCTTAGACCTATAAAGGGAAAAATACAACTTTGGGCCCTCGAGCTCTTATCTTTCTCTTCCCACACTGCTGAATGTGTTTTTTTGCTGTTTCGGCTCTCACCTGCCTGTTTGGCTTTTGTCCGAGTATGCAGCAGCAGCAGCAGCAGCAGCTCAAAAATCCCCGTTTCTGTTTGAACCAAAGGCACACCAAATGTACCGTGTCTTCAAACGGTTAAAAGAGCCCATCTGTGAGGTTAGGATGTATAAATTCCAGCTGAAATCTGATAACCATTGCTGAAGCGGGCTCCTGGCGTGTAAACAGGTGATTTGTTTCACACCAAGCAATGGAGTACTTACTTAGTTAGGTTGTTTAACTCAATGGTATTTTATATCTGGTTGTTGCTATACTTCTGGGGAGCAACGTACTCGTCCAGCTATCTTGACATATTTCTACATGTACACTACTGTAGCTGATAGAACAATCACCTAGACTGTGATATTAGATTTATCAACAACTGGGCTGGATCCGGCGAGGAGGAGAAAAAAAGACCTTATATAAGAGATCAACAGTTAAAAAAAGAAGCGATATATCAACCATGTGTGGAAGCCTCGCAAATCGGAGGTCCACGTGGCCTTGAGCTGTTTGAATGGTAATCCATACAGCTCAGAGTGCGATAGATACATCATCAACTCAAAACAATCTGTGGAAAATGGTATAAAAAGAACTCTGGAGAGAGGTGAGCCAATTGTAACTAATTCTCTTGATCACAGAAGACCCACTTCCATGTATCCAGAAAGTAAGGATAATATGAAGTAAAAGACAGTAAGATAAGGTTGGACTATGAGCCAATCTTTTGTGAAAGATAGTTGACCATAATTAGTTTGACCACCTGTTTAAGAAAAAAAAAGTAAAATAACTTGATAAGAAGGTTGAATCGAATGCAAGAAGGAAAGTTCACACAATAGTCAACAATATTCCAATACTCTGAGGGTTCGCTATGCAATGTAAATGCGGTAAAAAAAGGAAATCGTGAAGCATGTTTTGCTTTTTTTTTGGAGAGTCGGATGTGGATTAAACTCACATAGATGCTATAGGAAGCAATCTCATCAAAGACATGAAAAGCACAAACTTCAACTGCCATGGTGCTTTCGTATACAATATCAAGCTCAAACACGGATGACAAAGAGAATGATGAAACCCATCCATAACACACGCTCACAAACACAGATTTGTTAGCTATCTTTAGTAGCATCTGTGATAGATTCATCCTCGTCATCATCTTGACCAGCAGGTAGACGCTTATCAAAGGAAACAATCCATATTCCCCAGTTGTAACTTCTTCTAATTTTACCATTGACAATTTCAACTTCAGGGAAGTTTTGTAAAGCGTTCAATAGCACGTTCATATCACCACCAGTTAAACTCTTCAATTTATTAAAGTTAATGAGAACAGACAATGGAACAAATCCCTTCGAGTTCATGTTTCTTCTCAAATAGATATCCTTACCCAAGTTTTCATCAGAAAAGTAGTAACTGACAGTGCTGACGATTAATGCATTTGGATCCTGCTGGTACGGAGTGAAAAGAGCTTGCTGTTGAACAAATTGTGGTAAAAATCCAGCACTTGCACCAGTAGGATCGAAACCTTGTGGAACGCCATTTATAGTGGCATAATCACCTTTCAAAGGAGAGTGGGAATTGGATCTCGATACTGGATTTTGGGGAACGCTACCAAACTGTTGTGGTGGGAATCTCTGAGTTTGAACACCATAGCTAAAGCTGTTTGGTGGTATTACCATTGGCATGTAGTAATTGTTAAACCCTGGATTGACCATTGGAATATTCTGGAACCCTCCAAAGGAATTTCTTGGGTTGAAACCCTTATTGTTGAAACGGCGTTTGTATCCACCTTGTGCATTAGGGCTTGGGAGATATGGTTCAGAATTTCTGTATTGCTTTTTGAATTGTGCACCCTGTTGATTAGAATAATTATCAATTTCCTGTTCATCGACACCATCAATAGCACCATTATTCAATGTACCACTTTTGTTCTCGCCATTGGATCCACTGGTGGTTTCGTTCTCAACAGGGACGGTATTTGGAGATGCGGATTCCTCACGGTCTGGCTCAGATTGTTTCCCACCATCTATTGAAATATTCGTCATGGAGTTAGCTAACTTCTTCTCCGGCGTACTGGCATTTGTGTTTTTGTTGTGTGATTTCTTTTCTTGGCCGTTGGCGCCTTGATGATGATCATTCTTCTTGTTCTGATCCTTTTTGTGAGCCTTACTGCTAGCATTATTCTGCTTCTTTTTACCATTGTTTTGATTGTTCTTTTGGTTATTGTTGTTGTTCCCAGCACTGTTGCCATTGTTACTGTTTTTCTTCTTACTCTGGTTGTTACCATTGTGCTGGTTCCCACCGGTACTTGAGGAAATGATGATTTCTGCATCGTACTTCACCCATTTCTCCTTCCCTGTGGACTTCACCTTTGGCATTTGAGGTGTTTGTTTGACCTTTGGAGAAGTTGTCGTCTTCAAGGCACTTTCAGCGGCGGGCCAACTCTTTTGAATCTTGGAATGGGTCGACGCCTCCTTGTTTGTAGCACTGGACACAGTGTCAGGTGTGTTTGAATCCAACGTCTTTCCCCATGGACTAACTGCTGGAACAGCTGCTGGAACCAACTTCGAAGAAGCCGCGGTAGATAGAGCTACCGTGGCAGTTTCCGGCGAAGAGGTGGATGCAATGGTTGAATTGGTAGCAGACATGATGGAACTCTTATGATCAGTTCTATGGATAAATTTGATATGGTTTGATATGGTGCACAAGTAACCACCTTTCCTACCGCTTCTTCCTACTACTTTTAGGTGTATGCCTCTGGTTCTCCGTTCCCACAATGGCTTGTGTTCTGATTTGAATAAAACCCAATTGTTTCACTACCGTTCTCTTTTTGTCAAAGTGGCAAGAAGGGTAAAAAACAAAAACACAAAAGGGAAATTAACACGCTTGTTCTCTTTGACCAATGAAATTGTCTCACGGTGGTCCCCAAACAGTCTCCAATAGATATTTCAGTTTCACAAGGGAAAGCTAACCAATCTTTTGTGTGTATGTCTGTTTTTAAGTGATTGATTTCTTTCCAAAGAGGTGAGATAGAGAGAGAAAGAGGGAACCGGTGGAATGTTGAAACGTTCTACGGGTCGTTTTTTTTTTGTTTCTCGCTCCACTCGCTCTCTCTTTCGCGTTTTAGGTACTCGTGGTTTGTTTTTCTTTTTTCTTTCCTTTTTCTCGCTCGGTGTTTTCATATTTACCAGAGAAATTCCAAGCGCACGGTTCCCTTGTAGAAATAGGGAGCACCGAATAATTGTCAACTCTGACGAGGTGGGAGAGCTCAATTGATGACGTTTCGTCACTTTGAGTACTATTCGTCGAGAATGAACTAGCAGGGAAATTTCTGTGAACAGATGAGGACTACACACTACGGCAAAGCTTCCTTTTCAAATTATATTTTGATGTCAGACTTTCATTGATTCCAATGTTAACCTCCTGGCCTCACCCACTCAAACAAAACATGATCACGCGCGCGGTTTGACAGGGAACGCGCCTACCACGCGTTTGGTAGTGCACACACAGTTCGACAAAGCGATGATGGGCACAGGCATGGACAATGTGGAATGGTTTGCTCTCTTTGTTTATACGTCATTCGTGGGCGTATACGCTTTAATGTCTATAGTGAAATGTCTCCCAATTGAATGTACTAGATGCACTCCGTTTCATCTATGAGAATCAGTTCTTCTCCTCTATATCGAACTTACATTCATCCCATTATTAGAATGATACTTATCAAAATAGCAAACCCCCTTCAAATTTCCTCGAATTAAACCACAGTGTAGTCCTTACCCTAATTAAGAGAGATACAAAGTTTCATCATGGTACCTTCAATACTTTCTGAGATATATCCATTCATGGTTTGTATGGTATAATCAAGAAAAACACATAAATTTGCTTATATCTCAGCAACAAAACAAAACCTGGAAAACCTGACAGGGAAAGCAAAAGAACATATCCACATCATCGTATATATTGACTTTGAGCTTGATTGAATCAATGGCCCTTTCAAAATAAATCACAACGTGTTGCATTATATATGTAATTCTGGTTCTTCGTTGCATCAGCAATCGTAAAAATGTTAGGATGTTTTCAATTTCCGCCGCATTGTTTACATTTCGAATTCTTATAACACAAAATGACACAAAACCAGTACAGCTTTATACATAGAATTAAAAATATCACCAAACAATGGCCAAGAACAAAAGATTGAACAATAAAGGCAGAAATGCCAGAGGGCGTCCAAGGAAAAAACTGAAGACTCTTCATGGAACCTTATAACGATGTCCTCAAACTTTAATAAGAAACATCAGCGGCTAATTCAGAACCACAGCGACAAGTTCAAACGAATGGAGGTACGAGACAACAAGAAGACCCATTAATTATTGAGACAGACTAACTGGCTTGTTATGAGAACAAGATAAGGAACCAAGAAACCTCCAAGTTCGGTCACAGAATACCCCTGCAGAGATTATAGATTTGCCACAACAGCCGCCAATACCTGAACCTGAACTAGATAATGAAACTATGGCCGATAGAATAAGAGATAGGCGAAGAAACGCGGCACAGGTAGCGGAAAGAGCGTTAGAAGAAATTAGACGTGATGGTGCCTTTGATTATGATCCCAACTTTGAATACATCATTGAGAATGACACCAACGGTTTTAATGAGAATGATGAGCCAGTTTATGAACAACAACAACAGCGGAGACCACAGAACTCAGTTTATAATCCAGGTGACCTTGAAAAATGTTGCGATTATTGTCACGCTCTCCTTATCGATGCTGAATTACCATCTTTTTGTTGTGATAGGGGGAAAGTTGTACTCGTTTTGATATTCAAAGAACCTCCACAGTACATGAAGGATATCTTATTGGATCCAATCACGTCCAAATATTCTCGAACAATCAATACAATTCTTTCGCTATCATCTTTGGGCTCTAACAGTACTGGTGATTCGAGAGGTGGAACTTATTCAATGACCATCAACGGACGTTTATTCCATAGAATGAATGGTATGATAGCTCAAGAAAATGGTCAAGAGAAATTTGCAGAAATTTATACACTAGATCCAGGATTAGCTACAAATCGTCATCTTGAACTGCTTAGTGGTGTTCTTCAAAACGATGAAGTATATAATAAACTTCAGGACTACATTAGCAAAATTGGTGAATTTCTATTTCAAAACAAGTGTTATGCACAGCTGTTATATACCGCTAGAGAAATTGTTCAACAGGAAATTACAGAGATGGGCTTAACAAGAGAAGGGACTATTGTTGAATTCACCAATATTGAACCAACAGCACCAAAAAATTCAGAACATCGTACTTCTTTATTACTAGAGGTGTAAGAGTTTGATTTGGCGCTTAGGAACATAACAGCAAAACAGACTTCATTTTCAGTACGTATAAAGGAAGAATCTACAGGTGGGTTCACTTTTATCAATATTATGTCTAAGAGCGTTTTTTATCTTTGAGATGTGTTGTTCTAATAACTGAAGGGTGAGCCAAATCTTTTCCATACTAACGGTACACAAATTAGTATCATTCTAACATATCCACACCATACACACCCTTGTGACTACATATACGAAATATTACGCTACAGTTTTAGAAGACTCTTTAGGCGTTAATTTCGTTAGTTTCAAAAATATCCTATCAATGAAGGACCAGACATTAAAGTCAATACTCGATGTACTGCGCAGCGCAAGTTGATTACGAAGATCCAAATCGCGTTCACCGTACCGAAGCACTACAGATCAACTTGTAAGGGCAGTATAGACCGTTAATTATATCTTATTCTAATATCTCTCACATGTACAAAGTTCTGTCGAAGTAACGAGCGATAGGTAAATCGTTCTCGGAATACACACTCGTGTCTTCGCCTTCCTTT
>NW_017963653.1:119121-122545 GCF_001661405.1 Williopsis jadinii
AAAACAGGAAGGGGTATTGGCACCAACACGCGTATAGTTGAATACACCTGAAATGAAAAAAGCGGAATACAACGAAATGCCTTCTTATAATGTCTCTGATCCGATATGAAGATAAGTCCCCTCTCTTGCCTTACTCAACTCGGCTTAAAATGATCCCAGGGACTAACCTCTCGTGTGAATTTGGATCGTGAAATAAGGCAGCATTGGCAGTTACATTAACCGTATCCCCTACCCAAACACAACTATTGTTAACACAACAATGCACACTTCACACTTCAGACTCCACAATTATCGAAAATAAACTCAAAGCATCCTTAATTATGTCACAATTGCCTTCATATTCACTGACAACTTGCAATATAGGAAATGTTACAACAAAAGATTTGTACATTGTCTAAATCTGAAATTTTTGACTTACGTTTTCTCATGCATGTCGATGTGTGGGTCGCAAACTCCCAGGAAGCTATTTAGGGTCCACTGGCAACTTGCAGAATTGGAAAACTCGCTTTTTTCCGCAAAAAGGCCGTATTAAGTAATTTTCAAAAAAAAGATAACGCAAATTAGCGAAAATTAGCCAAATTCTGCAGAAGTTTGCAGATTCCAATTTTTTTGTGCAGAAAACTAGAGATTCTTTTGTCTTTCAAAAAATGTAAACAAAAAAAGCACGCTGATGCATCTGTGGTTAACCAAAAAGTCACAACAACAACTTCAGCTCAGTGAATGATCATCAACATTACTCTCTTGAAAACACAGACGAGAAACTGGAGAAGGCTTTAGCAGACACGTCATGGGACGGATCAACCTCTCCAGAGAGAAGCCATTTTCACGTTTTTGGGGGGGCAAAGCCTACTATCATCATGCTTTAAAGCCACAGGTTCTTCGTTCTATTCAAAACAACTCTAACAAATACAGTATTGGTAAAAAAAAAGACTCTATATCATCAAACAAAAGATTAAGCAAACTGAGAATTTGCAATGAATGATCAGTGACTCTTATCCCTGTACAATAGCGGAATCAGTATACTTATGGCAAAGCATTAGTGAGAGGAAGGGTGAACCAAATTTGCTCTATTAGCTGTTTTCTTATAAATTGTCAGAATCTCGTTCCACACAACCAAACTTCCCGTTATTTTGAAGTCAGACCAAGGCTTACATTAGAGGAGTATATCAATTTGAAGTAAAACCTCAACTACAATTATGCCATGCGTGGTTGAAACATTCAAGGTGTTCTTTATGACCAATAAGGAATACTAAAATACTAAAGATATATATTTAAACAGATCCAAAAAAGTTGTGATCTAGTAATGACCTTCTGTATTGATTCACTTCTCTTCTGCAGAACTCTCTCTAGACACATTCCCCTCAGAATCATGGTTCTCTGATTCGTCATGGTCAAACTCATCATCTGGGATATCGGATTCTTCAGATACAGACTCTTCAAAAGAATCTATATCTTCCTCTGACTCTAATATTTGCATCACGCTTTTCTTCAGACTTTCAGCCTTTGCTTCTTGTCCCGCAATCAGACGCATAGTTTCAGCGACGCTATCTCTTAATACCGTGTTAGACATAAAGGCAAGATTTTCATTGATGGCTTCGACAAGAGTAGCTTTATATTTTTTTTCTCCTTGATTGAATTCTCACGCATCATTATTTCCTTTTTAAGGTCTTGCTTTTTCTGTCGGTAGAGAAGGTCAAACATAGTCTTCTTATACTTCTTTCTCTTTTCTTCCAGAAGTCGTTTCAACTCCCTGTCACCGTTCAGGCCGATATCATCACAGTCAAAGAGTTTGCTCAAGACTCTGAAAAGAACAACATCTGCATCTAACTCTGGTAGAGCGTTCAATTCAGAAAGGCTTCCGATCACCTGTTCTCTCATGTATTGATTTCTTCTAGCATGATACAAGTGAAATTCATCGTTGCGGCATTGGCTCAAAATTTTGAGAAGTCGAACCTTATGTTTGCAGGCTATGGTCGAAATACGACAGTCGTAGTAAAACTGAACATAAATCTCTTCATCATCATCACACGGTAGCTGTCGTTGAACCTGTTTTTGTGCGTTTAGCAGTCTGCATTCTCTCATGAACTCTCCCACCTCTGCCGTAAGCTTGGTTCTTCAACTTGTTAAGCCTGGCAACTGGTATTCCAGTAGCACTCCTAACTGTTGTCCATGCTCTAGATAGTTCATTACCGACGAGAAAGTCAACATGAATACCCAATAGTTCTTGTACGGCCTCTTTTTGTTCTTCCTGCCTAAGTTTGAGATAAGGTTTTCTATCACTATTAGTGATCGAGGTATCCGCTAAGTCAGAAGAACTTTGTTATGTCATATAGATATGCTCAATCCTTAGAGGAGTAGTGACACCTTGATGCAAAACAAGTAGTGCGTCTCTTGGTGATGAAGCCTCTGGAACGGCCATGGACTAACCGTTAAACTCTGAGCCTCAACATTCAGACCTAGCACTTCCAACCATCACCCCATATAGTCGGACACCATAGAAAACCCCATTATACATCCCAATAGGTGGATGTTGACGCATCTTGATTATACTTGACGTTTACTACTAGTAGTATCGAAAGTGGGATCAGACGTGTAAATTTTTGAAGAGAGCCCTTTTTTCCACTCCTTCTGATTTCTTTTGTACATGATATCCAGAGCAGCGAGGCACAAAAGAGAAACAAAAGACGCAAAGAGCTTTCCAAAAATTGGAAAGCTCTTGCAGGAGCTCGTGCGTTTTGCGAAAACCGCCGGCATCAGCGTGCAGGCCAGACGCAAGGCAACATTTTCAATTTTGGTCTTTCATTTATAGCAGGTAAACTCCAAGCACGCGGTTTCCTTGTAGAAATTAGGCAGAATCAAATATGGCCAACTGTAACAAGATGGGAAGCTCAGATGGCAACGCACGTCATTTTCAGTACTCTTCGTAGAAAACAAATGAACAGGGAAATCTCTTGGAACAGATCAGGTTGATACACTACGGCAAAACTTCTTCTTCAAGTTATATATTGATGTCCGATTTGCATTGATTTCCATGTTAATTCCCCCCTACACACACATAACGGAAAACACACCCAGGCGTTTAGTAATAGGCACATATTTCAACAAAGCCATGATGGGCACGGGCATAGTCAATGTGGAATAATTTGATCTCCTCGTCTCTACGTCACTCCTTAGTGTGAGTGCTTTAACGTGTGTAAAGAAATATCCCCCAATTGACTGTACTGGACACGCTCCGCTTCATTCGTGACTACCATTCCTTCTCTTCTATGTGTAATCTAACTTCATCCCATTATAAGGGCAGTATAGACCCTTGACTATATATTATTCGGATATCTCTCACATGTACAAAGTTCTGTCGAAGTAACGAGCGATAGGTAAATCGTTCTCGGAATACACACTCGTGTCTTCGCCTTCCTTTATGCCT